>NC_090437.1:787147388-787449317 GCF_031143425.1 Pleurodeles waltl | reverse complement strand
GGACGTTCAAGGTGGACAGGGTGACTGTGTGGGACACAAGTGTGACAATCAGGAGAGTCTCATTATCTGGCAGTGTGTCAGAGTCATCAGATCCTTGGGGTCTGTGCACGTTCCCAACACGTCCACCACTGAACAGCTCCGAAACTCTGATAGATAAATCACAGAGACTGAGAAAGACCAAGAGGGGAAGAGGGGATTAGGAAGGGAACAGCTGGGAAGGAGACATGTAGTAAGAAAAAGGTTAGAGCACACAATATGAAAATTATATCTCCTGACATCAATACTAGACTATGATTCTAAGCCTAGTCACTCTGAAATCATGAACAATCTAAGAGTTAAATTTAAAATGACTAAGTTTCAAGATGGCCGGATACCTGTAGGGGAATCAAGATGAATTAAATGAAAACTTTCTTATTCAAGTACTTTCCTTTACATGAGAATCAGAAAAAAACATTCTGACTACATTTTAAACCAGTCATATAAATCCTGTTTTGAAAATGTATACTAGGACCATACAATATTGCGTCTAGAAACTCTGGCCTTCTGTGTACTCTTAAAATGTTTCAACACAAGTTGCACATATTGCAGATATATATATATATACATATATATATATATATAGTAAACACCATAAAGGATTGTGCACCATGAATAACACAATATGGATTCAGGAAACAAATCACATAACTTGTCAACTCGAGTATTACATAATAAATATCTCAGAATAGTAGCATACAATAAACAACATGAATTAAACTCGAGGAGAGAATCGTGCTTCTTGCCAATTCGAGTGTTACCATGTAAAATACCAAGAAATGGTAGCATGCAATGAATATCAAAGTCAAATCATCATTAATCGAATCGCGCGTCTTGCCGATTCGTAAAACACGATGTAAATGTCAAGGAAAAACAGCTCACAATAAATAACAAGATCAAAGTACAATGAAACGAATCTCGCTTCTTTTGCCGATTCTTAAGCCACCATGTAAAATGTCAAGAAATGGTAGCGCGCATTGAACAACAAAGTTAAATGCTCATGAAATGAGTTGTGCGTCTTGCCAATTCGTAAAACATCATGTAAATGTCAAGAAATAGTAGCGCGCAATAGACAACAATGTTTAAACACCATAAAACGAATTGCGCGTCTTGCCGATTCTTAAGCCACCATGTAAATGTGAAGAAATGGTAGCGTGCAATGAATAATAAAGTCAAACCTTTATGAAATAAATTGCGCGTCTTGTCTATTTGTAAACTACCATATAAATGTCAAGAAGTGGTAGCGTGCAAGTAATCTGTTACTCATTTAAGAATTTAAACCAAGAATATGAAAATTCTAAAGAACGGTGTCGGAACAGTCCAACCACCGTCTTACCGCCTGGAACAATGATCACCAATAAAGGATTAAGGCAGAAGACTGGAAGATCCAAATAGGCCGCCAGGACAGGAGCTCAGGAAGAAGCTGCTGCTCTGCAACGGGACCTCTGAATAATGAGCACTGGGAGTTGGGCTGGCTCTCTTTTATAGAGTCTTGGCCCAGCCCAGAACCACGCCCAGGAATGTTGCAGGGAAAGTCTCTGGAAGGCACTGAAAAGGGGCCACACCCTAACACACTATGAAAACCTGCAGCAATACATTGCAAAGGAACAGTATTTGTAAGTATATTAAAAATAAGTTTTCAGGATTGAACTCTGCAATGCAAAAGGTTAAACCACAACATATCAGCACAATGCATAAATTACTTTGTTTTGAGAGTGCTGGGTTTTTGCATTTTTGTTGCCAATAGAGCGCGTATTGCTCTGGTGTTGATACAGTGGTCTCAACAAGTGTCTCTGGCTTCTGTCTTGATCGCAGGGAACATTTGCCAGGTGGTTCTCCTTCTGCAGGGGGAGGAGTGCTGGTGGCCTTTAAGTCCCGTGGCGGGGCATCCTGGCCACTAGCGGCAGCGGAGGTGGAAGGCTGTTCAGCTGTCTGGCTAGTGGCAGGGGCCCCCTGGTGTGAGACTGCCTCCCTCATCATATTGGCCAAGTCTGCCAGCACCCCTGCTAAGGAGAGCAGGGTGTTGTTGATGGCCTGCAAGTCATCCCTGATCCCCTGGTACTGTCCTTTCTGCAGCCACCTGTTCTCCTGCACTTTGTCCAGGATCTGGCCCATCATGTCCTGGGAATGTTGATAGGCTCCTAGGATCTCGGAGAGTGACTCCTGGGGAGTCGGTTCCCTTGGCCTGTCCTCCCCCTGCCCCACAGCACTCCTCCTAGTTTCCCTTCTGGCCTGTGCCTCTGTCCCCTGAACGGTGTGCCCACTGCCACTGTCCCCAGGTCCCTGATTGTCTTGGGTATGAGGTGTGGCCTGGGGTCCCTGTAGAGGTGGACACACTGCTGATTGACTGGGGACAGAGGTGTGGGTATGCTGGGTGAGTGCTGTGGTGTTGTTTCCTGATGGGGGAGGCTCTGTGGTGGTGTGTGACTGGGCCTGGGTAACAGGCTGTCTGGAGGTCCCTGATGGGCCAGGTAGGTCATCCAGATCCAGAAGACCAGAGCTGCTGTCATCACTGTGGTTCTCTTCAGTTGTGGGACTGGAAAAGCTGGCACCTCCTCTCCACTGACATTCGCTGGGGTACCTGTGGGGATGTAAATGATGTGTTATGGTTTCTGTGTCTGACACATTGTGCATCTGTGGCTTGCCCTCTTTGTTTGGATTTGCCCTTGCAGCTTTTAGTTGTGTACGTTGTTGTATGATGGGATGATTAGTTATCTATAGTTTGCATGCATTAGTGATGAGTGCCCATGCAGGGCTGTGAGTCGTGTCCATACACTTGTAGAGCATCCAGGGCTTAGCATTGGGATGAGTGAGATGTGATGGTGGTGTGTGTGTGATGGAGTGGAGTGATGGGAGTGAGGGTGGGGGTATGTCATGGCATGGAGGTAGGGGGGTATTAGTAGTAGAGAGTTGACGTACCAGAGTCCACTCCTCCTCCTACTCCGGCCAGGCCCTCGGGATGCAGGATTGCCAAGACTTGCCCCTCCGTGCTGTTAGTAGTTGGGTGGGAAGAGGTGGGGGTCAACTGCTAGTCCTCTGTACACAGAGCTGGTGTCTTGCTTCAAGGGAACATAAATTCCCCCATAGGTCATTCCACCTCTTCCTGAAGTCATCCCTAGTTCTTGGATGCTGTCCGACGGGGTTGACCCTGTCCACGATTCTCCGCCATAGCTCCATCTTCCTAGCTATTGATATCTGCTGCACCTGTACTCCAAATAACTGTGGCTTTAACACAATTTCCTCCACCATGACTCTTAGCTCCTCCTCTGTGAAACTGGGGTGTATTTGTGGTGCCATGGGTGTTGTGTGAGGTGTGTTGGTGAGGGTGTGTTGGGTAATGTGTTGGGGTGTGTGATGTGGGGTGCATGACTGGTGGCTCTAGTGGCTCTAGCTGGTCTTGGTGTCTCTCTGCTGGCAATGGTTTGAAATAGTAAAGGGTTGTGGGTAATGTTGGTGTGTGTTTTATAGTGGTGTGAGTGGGTGGGTGTGGTGTGTGTATGGGTGTCAGGTATGTGTTGTTTGAATTGACCAATGTTATGTAGTTTAGTATTTGAGTGTCCATTGTGAGTGCGGTGATGTGTACCAACAATGGTTTACCACCGTTGAATGTCCACGGTGGTGATTCGTGGGTCATAATGTGATGGATGTTGTTCTTTTGGCGTAACGGTGTGGATTTTGATACCACCACTTTATCACTGGCCTTTGTCTGGTGGATTTGTGTGTGTGGCTGAATTCAGTCTGATTGGTGTATGTGTGTCATAATATTGTGAACAGATATCTGCCTCCACGGCGGTAAGTTGCTGGCCGTCAGCGTGGCGCTAAGCAGGATTTGCTACCAATGTCATAATGAGGGCCTTATTTTTTCAGTTTGCTAGAACACTTCTCATTCTAAGTGGAATGTGGTTGGGTGGTTAAAGGGGGTTGTCTACAGCCATCCGCCACCATGCATGACCGAAGGCCCTGCGTAGCACAGGGTTGGGTCACTATAGGGGTTTAGCTGCAGGGCCGGGCCACAGGCCAGGCACTACGGCCAACTTCTGTGGCGCACGGCCATAGGCCGTGCACAGTAGTGGTTGGATTAACATATAGGGCCAGATGTATGAAAGCTTTGTGCATTCGCAAAACAGTGCGAATGCCCGTTTGCGAATGCAAAAAGCCATTTCAGAATGTATTAAAAGCATTCTGAAAGCAATTTTAAGGAATCGCTAAAATAGTGATTCCTTAAAATTGCAACCCTGTTTAGAGAGTCGCAAATTGCGAGTCTCTAAATAAGAAATCGCAAATAAGGATTCCTTATTTGCGATTTCTAAGCACATGTAAGAATCAATTCCTTAATGCGAACTGGGCATTAAGGAATCGCTATTTACCACCAAGTTGAACTTGGTGGTAACCATGGGCAAATTTTAAAAATACATTTAAAATGCATTTTTAAAATGTACATGTAAAGCACACATGCCCTTTTGGCATGTGTGCACCTTACATGTCCTAAAAAACCTTTGGGGTGCAGCAGAGGGGGCCTTAGGCCCCCAGCACCTTGGGGTTTTGCATTTCCAAAATTGCGATTTCCAGTTAAAAAATCACAATTTTGGAAATGCAAAAAAATGTGCAAATATGGGCCTACAGGCCCATAGGTGCAAATGGGGCCGGTATCGCAATTTGCGATTCGGTAATAGCATTTGCAATTTTTAATAAATCGCTATTACCGAATCGCAAATGTGATACATTGCATTTTGCGAATCAGAAATAGCGATTTCTTAAAAATCACTATTTCCGACTCACAAAAGGCCTTCTTGATACATCTGGCCCATAGTTATTAAAATAACTTTATATTAAAAAAACATAGAAATTCACTGAAACAAACAAAGGTTACATGGATGTTACAGTTAGGTTCTGAATACACTCGCACAAAACATTAGAAATTCAGCTGTTTTAGTTAGAATTATTTAAAGTGACTATAACTTGCTCCATAAGGTAACTATAACTTGCTCCCCTGCCATACACAGTTTTCTTCTTCTTTAACATGACTACTAATATTTTAGTGATATTTTTATTGACGTTATAAACGTTGTCACGAATGCTGTAATATCTGGAGTAATTAGCAGTGCATGGCAAGGGCACAACCTATAGTTACCTTCGGACACAAGTTATAGTTACTTGCGTAGTGGGGGTTGGCCACAGGGCCTGTCTATCTTGGTGTGAGAGCAGGTGTGTGAGGAAGTCTTGGGGTGCAAAAGTGTCTCTCTGAGTGTGTGTGTTAGTGTGTGTGTGGGTCTGTGAGCAGTTATGTGCGAGTGGGTGGGTCTGCGAGTGCGTGCGTGAATGTCTAAGTGGGTCTGTGACAGGGTGCACGTGTCTCTGAGTGGGTCTGTGAGTGGGTGCGTGAATCTCTGAGTGGGTCTGTGGATGAGTGTCTGAGTGCATCTGTGAGTGGGTGTGTGAGTGTCTGTGTAGATGTGTCAGTAGCTGTGTGAGTGACTCAGCCACAAAGGAATCCTCATTTGACCTTTTATCCATCAAGAGTCCACAGCTTTGCACAAAATATCTATCCAAGTAGAGTTCTTTCTGCCTCCTTGGGTATATGTCCATTATGTATTCTACACTACAGCTGTGTAATGGAGCACAAGGAAATGTCACCAGTCACGTTTGTTCCTGTTGAGTCTTTCTCTAGAATTTTGTGATAACATGAACCCTCCTATAGAGAGGCAAATGAGACTACAAAGACATAAATATTCACCAAACCAGGGTCCTTCCTCTTAATACACAATAAGTGAACCTTTGTTTTATGGTGCAGTCCTCACATTTATCAGCATCAAAATTAGTGGGTGACACAGTGGAGGCCCTCTTAGTAATCTGTACATCATCTTGGCAGGAAGACGGTTGCATACTACTAAGGTGGACAGAGTGAGGCCAAGCAAGAGCTGCTTCCAGGTGATCTGCACATTTGCATACTTGTAGCAATTTAAAGGGAGAACCATGGATTCTAGAGGAGGGGACCCAAGTGGCCCCTCTGCGCAGGCTGATTTCAGCCCTGGGCACCCAATCCCCTGGGGCCCAGCTATAAATAAATGGAGAAGGAGGGGCCATGCAACCCCCTCCCTGGGTCGATTTTGGCCATGGAGCTCAGCCAGGTCTCCTGGGTGCCCCTAGGGCACCCAGTGTGAAATGGGACCACCGGGTGAGCCTAAAGACGCCTTTGGTCTCAGCCGACTGCCCACCTCCTGCGGGAGCTGGAATTGCACTTGCACACAGGGAGCTGCTAAACAGGCATAAATACAAATGAATGATGACCACCAGGTCTATTTCTTAATTATACGGAGTATGTGGAAAAAATATATTGGACAAATAATAAGCTGGGTATTTTGAAAGGCACATTGCAATTCTATCAAAATTGGTATGGGAAATTCAGATCGTTTTTATAAGTTCAAATGAGAGTTTAACATGAATGTAACATCTCAATAAACAGCGTGTGAGTAGCATAAACACAGACTTCGATGTAATGTTTGGAAGACGAACAATGATACATTATTATACTGCAATACTATTGTATACTTATCAACATCGTTATATGGAAGTTGGAATGTTTTTGTCAGCACGTACATGAAATCCATACAAAAGCAAGAGTTTTGTAATTATTTTTGTAAATGAGATGATGTGCATCAAATGCAGAGAGTAGCGACACAATGTTGTGATCTCAATCGTAAGATATACTGTTGGAAATGCTGGTAGGGGATTAACGATGTGATCACATGATATATAAAAGGGAAATCAAAATGGCGAATAAGAAGCTGATAACGCCGAAACGCGTTCTCTTGTGCAAATAAATCCTGACTAACTAATATGCCCACGGAGTGCCATCTCTCCTTTAAACAAAGGAAAAAAGTGTGGGGATATATATATATGTCCTGTTGAAGGCTTCGGCCGAAACGCGTAGACATTTGGTGGGGATAGCGTGTGTTTTGTGTATGGTGGGCACATTATTGATTTCCTTTTTGTGCTTATGTACCAATTTTTGCGGGTTCTTATTTACCTGCATACTAATCTTTTTCATTAAATAAGCAGCCGATTAAATTATTTAAAAGTGTTTTTTGATTATTTTACGAGCTGGTTTTGGATGATGTGCAGCCCTTGGTGTGCGATTATAATGCACCAGTTTCTTTGAATATATATATGTATATATATATATATATATATCACACACACACACACACACACACACAATAGTCACCTAGTGAAAATGTACTTAGGACAAAACCAAAGACAAAAAAAACACACACCCATATTTATTCAAATAGGAAATCGGAAGAAAAAAAAAGAGAAATAAAAAATAGAAAGAATGAACAAAAAAGAAGGCAAAGAAAAGCACCAACAAACCAAATATAACTGTAGGTAAAGACAATATGTGCAAAACCCATCTTTAATTGAAAAACAAACAACGGAAATAACAGCACACCATAATTTTTAAAAGTACCAATCATCCACACCCAATGGTGCAAGACTACATGTATAATGAACTACTTAAAATTGTGCACATACATAATTCAATCCTAAATAAAAGAAAAAATAATAGCTAAAACATACCCTTAGATTCAATGTAAGGTAAGCATGCATATTCATATTGCGAACCGAACATCCAGTGCATTGCCCATCACAACCTAATTGAAAATAAGTAAGTATATCATATCCTAAAGAGCATCTTGTATAATCAAAATGGCAAGTTTACACAAAACACAAATACCACCAGTTAGCAGCCGATACTGGAAGTACAGCCAAACAAATCCCGTCCGAAAGATATATAGATAAATATCTCTAAATTGTTAAAATAACCACCTTAAAATTAATCCTACAAATAACCAAAGAATTACACCCCCACACACAAAGTAAACCGAAATAAAACAAAAATATATGTTTTGAAAATTTTGTGAAGATACATCGAGGGCACCAAAGTTATTGGCAAAACAGGAAACGGTCTTAATTGCAAGTAGGTTTTATATATAATTTTCAAAAAGACGGTGCAACTCGATAGAACACTAAAAGGCTGCACAATATCCAAACAAGCTCGTGGAAAGTAGAGAGTGAATATAAAAATTAAAAATCACTCCTATGCAAAATCGTCAGCTCCATTTTATTGAAAGAGTTCATATAAAAGGCAAAAATAAATAAATGGCACTTCCAAAAATGTTATTCAATGCAAAATCCGTAATGTGTCCACAATAAACAACAAACATATATATATATATATATATATATATATATATATATATATATATATATATATATATATATATATATATATATATCAAAGCCAACTTCTCCTTCCGAAGAGAAGCACCATACGCCTGTTGTTTGCAGCAATGTAAGGCATTTATTTCCAAATTCAAACTGCTGAGCCAAAGTTATTTCCTTTCCTGGCACTTCGGCTTTCAAAGGAAGCCTTAAACATAGGTACATAATTGGTCCAGTTTGAAAATGACAACGTGATAGAACTGACCACCCTTTTATCCTGTGGTCTGAAAGTCACAAGATCTTACTACAGTCTTTTGTTCACAAATGCATTTACAAGTGCACTTCATTAAACTTTACTTGTGTAGTGTGGTTTTCTTTTGTTTATCTCTTACTACAAACATGCATTGCAAATATAAATGTCTTCGGGTCATTGCTACTTATTAACTCCAAAAATACACCGCCGTCATTCCACAGAATCATGTTCCAGAAATGCGTGTAAGCATACCAATTAAACAAGTAGCCTTTAGTCGTCTCCATTTCGGTTGCTTTATAACACATTATGTTCAATTCATGTTTCCTGTGCCATTTAATTAATCAACTTCAAAAATACTTCGCAATTTCACGTGGTACATAACAGTGTCTTTGTATTTCCATTTTAAAAGCACACTACGACTTTCCTTAATATTCGTGCTTAAACTGCGTTAGAACCAGATTGCAGATAAACTTCTTATCTTTAGTTAAATCTTCCTTTTAGTGCCTCACAAATGCTGACAAAACAGTGAATGAGATTTATGACAATGTCGCATTCACTTCCCTTGCCGGGTTCCACTTAATTCATAGTTTTATTCTACTCTTGGTTGGAAAAATTCCGTACCTTCTTATACTTGTTTTCACAATGTGAAACGGGCGGATCCGACTCTCAAATACTTATCTCCAGCATACTTCCATTGCTCGGCCTGGAGCCTTATCAGACACAGGGCGGTCTTCGGTGGTGCAGGGACGGAGCACCCTCGCTAAACATCAAAGCCAACTTCTCCTTCCGAAGAGAAGCACCGGACGCCTGTTTGCAGCAATGCAAGGCATTTATTTCCAAATTCAAACTGCTGAGCCAAAGTTCTTTCCTTTCCTGACGCGTTTTGGCTTTTAACGGAAGCCTTAATCATAGGTACATAATTGGTCCAGTTTGTTCACAAATGCATTTACAAGTGCACTTCATTAAACTTTACTTGTGTAGTGTGGTTTTCTTTTGTTTATCTCTTACTACAAACATGCACTGCAAATATAAATGTCTTCGGGTCATTGCTACTTATTAACTCCAAAAATACACCGCCGTCATTCCGTCCCCGCAGCACCGAAGGCCGCCCTGTGTGTGATTAGGCTCCATGCGGAGCAATGGAAACATGCTGGATACATATATATAGGTATATATATAGGACGCTATGTCTTTAAGGCCACAGGATAAAATGGGTGGTTGGTTTTACCGCATGATTTTATTTTCAAACTTGAGAACCAAATACCTATGAATAAGGCTTTTGCTCACAGCCAAAATGCGTCAGGAAAGAACACTGTTTTTCTGAAATTTTGAGTGGCGAATTAATTGCCTCTTTCAGCTGTGAACTAATGGCGTACGGCCCAATTCTCTGAGAGGGGAATTTTGTTGGATGTTTAAGCGAGGGTCTCCGTCCTCGCAGCGCCGAGGCCGCCCTATGTGTAATTAGGCTGCAACGGAGGAAATATGGTAGATATTTTACATAATGGAGCCGGATCCGCCCGTTTTTACTGCGAACAAACAGTGGATACAAGGTATGGGGATACCAACGGATAAATATGACTGCATTATTAAAGCAAGTGAAACCGGGCAGGGAGTGGATGAGATAAGGACTTAGGCCCTCATTACAACATTGCTAGTAAAAGCCTCTTACCGCCGTGCGGAAGACTGCCAACACACCGCCGCGACTGCGGAATTCCGCCACAGCTATTATGACCCATGTTTTGGAATCCACCAAAATCCAGAAATCCACACAAGTCCGCCCCACTAAAGGTCAGTGATAAACTGGCCAAAACAAAACCCCCACCGTCACGCCAACAGAAAAACGCCCACACTATCACAGCACACGAATCCACGCGGCGGTCTTTCAACCTCAGTATTCCATTGGCGGTACACACCGCCGTGCTCAAAATACACACACTCTTACAAAACACAGCCACATTGGACAATTCGAAATACACACACCCGATACACATACACCCACCACTCTCACACACCCATTAAATATAAAACACACACCCACATCACCCACAAACCCCTAAGACAAAAAATTCAGAAAGAAGGCCAGAGAGAGACAGCACCAGGAAGAACAACAGCATCCACAGGCACACAACACCCTCACCTACAGAACTTCCACGCACCTCACACAACACACCACTACATATCAGCACACTTATCACCACACACTCCACCCCACACATCACATACACCACCCCATTGCACGGCAAAGACACCCCAGGTTCTCTGGGGAGGACCTCAGGGTCATGGTGGAGGAAATCGTCCGGGTAGAGCCACAGCTATTCGGATCACAGGTGCAGCGCACCTCAATAGCAAGGAAGATGGAGCCATGGCGAAGAATAGTGGACAGGGTCAACGCAGTGGGACAGCACCCAAGAAATCGGGAGGACATCTGGAAGAGGTGGAACGACCTACGGGGGAAGGTGCGTTCCGTGGTCTCAAGACACCACCAGGCAGTTCAGCGGACTGGAGGCGGACCACCACCTCCTCACCCACAACTAACAACATGGGAGGAGCAGGTCTTGGCGATTCTGCATCCTGAGGGCCTCGCAGGAGTAGGTGGAGGAATGGACTCTGGTAAGACAAATCTTAATTATTACATCCCCCACCCTACCTGCATGCCAGCACATACCCCCACCATCACCCTCAACCCCAGCACCCCAACTCCTCACATATGTCCCAGCATCACAAACCACCCATCCCAACACCAAGCCCTGCATGCAACAACAAAGCATGGACACCCATCACTAAAGCATGCCCACTGCACATACCCATACAACCCCCTAAACCATCATCACACAAGGTCCCACACAGGAATGCAAGCACTGGGGTACACGGTCACCCACCCATTGCACACCATGACACACACAGATGTAATAACCATCCTTTTATACCCCTGCAGGACCCCTACCAAATGTCACCGGACAGGAGGGTCCACACATGTCCACACCACCAACAGAAGAGGCCCACAGTGATGACAGCAGCTCTGTCCAACTGGATCTATTTGACCAGCACGGCCCTTCGGGGACCTCAGGACAGTCGGTTCCCCTCACCCAGTCACTGGCCACCACAGACCTTCCCCCCTCTGGAAACACCAGCACAGCACCCACCCAGTGGTCCCATACCTCCGTCCCCGGGACACGTCAATCAGCTGTGTGTCCACCACTACAGGGAACCCAGGCTAACCCACTTTCAGGGAGGAACTCAGAACCATCAGCTCCACACTGGGCACCATCGTAGGGGTTCTGAAGGAAGTACTCAACACAAGGAGTGACACTGTCGCACTACAAGGGGCCCCTGACACTAGCAAGGAAGATGAACTGCCCACCACCTCCGATAGCGCTAGTGGACAGGACGCCCCGCCACAGGACCACCACACCAGCACCCCACCCCCTGCAGATGGAGAACCACCCCACAAACGGTCCCTGAGATCCAGGACAAAGTCGGAGCACGATGCCAAATCCCCCGCCAAGAAATGAGACCACCCTGATTGTCATCCTACTGTCCCACTTTGTCACCCTGTCCATACTTAAACTTCCCCAGCTCCACTTCCTATGCCCATATGGGCAATGCACCTGTGAGACTAATAGACTGGACTCTGCCATGGACATTCCTATGCCATCACCCTTCACCATGTCACTACCCCCTCCAATATTGAGCACTTAAATAAACACAATTAAAGCACAAAAAATATCTGGAGTCTGTCTGTGATTTTGAAATAGCGTATTAGCAATTACAGTGACAAACTGCTCTTTCAATCGTAATGTCAACATACCTATGTCACACAGCTGTAGTCCATGAGGAATCTAAGCAGATGTCACACAGTGGGACCCACATCTGTGAAATAGTAAGGGAAAGTGACAACTCAGTGACCATACACTGGGTGCAAACGACAGACAGTAGAGAGGTAGTAGTGTTAAAGTACATGTGGTAGGCAGGTCTGTACTCTTACCTGTGTCTCACTTGAAATATTGCTGGATCACTGAGTCCCTGTTGTTCATGTCTTCTTCCTCTGCTTCCTCATCTTCACTGTCCACAGGCTCCACAGCTGCCACAACACTGCTATCTGGACCATCCTCCTGCAGAAAAGGCACCTGTCATCGCAAAGCCAAGTTGTGAAGCATACAGCAGGCCACGATGATCTGGCACATCTTCTTTGGTGAGTAGAATAGGGATCAACCTGTCATATGGAGGCACCTGAACCTGGACTTCAGGAGGCCGAAGGTCCGCTCGATCACCCTCCTAGTTCACCCATGGGCCTCATTGTAGCGTTCCTCTGCCCTTGTCCTTGTATTCCTCACTGGGGTCAGTAGCCATGACAGGTTGGGGTAACCAGAGTCACCTGCAAATGGTGAGGGACAACTGTTAGACACACACTAACCTGGAGGGATATCCCCAGACCCAGAAAACCATTACCACTGACTTGCTCCCAGTTGCTCACCTAATAGCCACACACAGTGAGTCTGGAGTTGACCCATCACATAAGGGATGCTGCTATTCCACAGGATGTAGGCGTCATGCACTGAGCCAGGGAACATGGCATTCACATGGGAGATGTACTGGTCTGCCAAACATACCATCTGTACATTCATCGAATGATAACTCTTCCGGTTTCTGTACACCTGTTCACTCCTGTGGGGGGGGACCAAAGCCACATGGGTCCCATCAATGGCACCTATGATGTTGGGGATGTGGCCCGGGGCATAGAAATCACCTTTCACTGATGGCAAATCCTCCACCTGAGGAAAAACTATGTAGCTCCGCATGTGTTTCAGAAGGGCAGACAACACTCTGGACAATACGTTGGAAAACATAGGCTGGGACATCCCTGATGCAATGGCCACTTTTGTTTGAAAAGACCCACTTGCAAGGAAATGGAGCACTGACAGCACCTACACTTGAGGGGGGATTCCTGTGGGATGGCGGATTGCTGACATCAGGTCTGGCTCAAACTGGGTACACAGTTCTTGGATTGTGGCACGGTCAAGCCTGTATGTGATAATCACATGTCGCTCATCCATTGTCGACAGGTCCACCAACGGTCGGTACACCGGAGGATGCCGCCATCTCCTCACATGTCCCAGCGGACGGTGCCTATGAAGGACAACAGCGAGCACAGAGTCAAGCAACTCAGAGGTACGTACCCACAGTTTACACAGAACACCATTCATACACAAAAGATGGCCTGTATGTGTGTAGAGTCTAGGCCTAGGTATGTGTGACGCAGTTGAAAATGAAGCCATGTTGGCCCCTGAAATGGCGGCTGCCTGACTTGTAAAGTGGGACACTGGAATGTGAGGTATCTGCGCTGGCGTTGGACACCGTCGCAGTAGTCGGTCGAAGACCGCGGTGCAATGCTGCATTGGTTAACATTGGAACCTATGGGTCCCAGGAGCCAATGACGATGTACGCCGGCGGTGACGGTCCGCACCGACGCGGACGTGACCGCCATTTTCTATCACTTCAATCACTTGATACCTGATCTTTGACAGGAGAGGACCTACACTGCAAGTGCTGCTGTGACCTCGGTCTGGAAGAGACAATGGCTCGAGTGTCTGGGGAAAGGGCCCCTACCTTCACATGGGAGGAGTTGGAGGAGCCCGTGGATGGGGTCCTCCCCCAGTACACGCTACTCTACGGTCCTCCAGACAAACAGGTAAGTACACAGGGAGCATGTTGTGTGGGCTATGCCTGTGTGGAGAGGGCTGGATGTAAGAAGGAAGGGGGGAGAGTGCTGCCTGCATGAAAGATGATGAATGCATGTGCCACATTGCAAGGGTAGGGATGGGGGCAAATCATTTTGACGGTGCAGTTGGTAATAACTTCTCTTTTTCCCCTGTACATTTCATGTAGGTCAGAGCCCACCAGAAAAAGGATATTTGGTGTGCCATCACCAAGGACGTCAGGACCCTGGTGGTCTACCACACGCAGAGCACCCACTGCCACAAAAGATGGGAGTACATTCGCCGCTGGAGCAAGAAGACGGCGTAGGCTCAGCTGGGGATGGCCTTCCAACGTGGGAGGGGTGCCCGTCGCACCATGACCCCCCTGATGTTCAGGATCCTGGCTGTGGCCTACCCGGAGTTGGATGGGCGCTTGACGGCATCACAGCAGCCACAAGGGGGTAAGTGCACTCTCATTCTGCTGACTTTGCGCGCAGTGGAGATGTCAGGGTCGGGGAAGTGGGCTGTGGGTTTCCCTAGGCCAGGGCGAGTTCCATAGGCAAGGCCCCTCCATAAGGCAGGCCATGTGGCACCCCACCCCACCTCTGTAGAGTGCTAAGTAAACCTAGTCATGCCCCTGTGTCATCTATGTGTGCAGATGTCGTCCATAGCCTTGTAGGCCATTTCCCAGCAATTGAACAGTGGACCCCAAGAGCGCGGCGTAGTGCAGGGGGCTTCTGTGTCTGTCGTGTCCACCAACGGTAGCGGTAATGCATGCACTCAACATGTCTTTCTTCTGTCGTCCCCCACTTTTTGTGGTCTCCCTGTTCTTGTGTGCATTAGCATCATCAGGCGGAGGAGCAATGGCACCGGAGCACGAGGGAGCTGCATCCCACATGGCCCTGGAGGGCGAGACTACGGACTCAGAGTTCACCACTGGGACGGAGGGCGAGGGGAGCTCCACGGCAGGACAGGAGCTGACACCAGTGACACGGACTCATCCTCTCATGGGAGCTCCCTTGTGCTGGCAGCAACATCTGTGCCCCCCGCATCTACAGGTACAGCCGCCACCCCCCCCACCAGCACTGCCCTCCCAGCAGCCCCTCAGCCTTTGCCCCATGCCCGCTCACCCTGGAGGGTGGGCATCACCTTCGCCCCAGGCACCTCAGGCCCTGACCCAGTCACCCCTGCTGCCCTCAGTGAGGAGGCCATTGACCTCCTCAGGTCCCTCACTGTTGGGCAGTCTACCATTTTGAATGCCATCCAGGGTGTAGAGAGGCAGTTGCAACAAACAACTGCATTCCTGGAGGGCATTCATTCTGGTCAGGCGGCCCTTCAGCAAGCCTTTCAGACTCTGGCCTCAGCACTGATGGCAGCCATTGTCACCGTCTCTAGCCTCCCCCCTCCAACTTCCTCCACCCAGACCCAATCCCCTGTACCTCAGCCTATCCCAAGCACACCTACAGACCAGCATGCACACACGTCTACACACAAGGGAAGCTCTGGCAAACATAAGCACCACACATCCCACAGGCACTCACGCAAGCATCACACACACCAACATACACTGCCTCCACTGCGTCCCCCTCCTTCTCGTCTCCCTCCTCCCTCCCAGTCTCGTCTACACTCACACCTGCATGCACTACCTCTACAGCCACTATGTCCCTCTCTAGCACACCCACCACCACACCCCAGTCACGTGCAGTCACCACCCCCACTACCATTCACACGTCCCCTGTGTCCTCTCCCAGTGTGTCTGTGACGTCCCCTCCCAAGATACACAAACGCAGGCACACACCCACCCAACAGCCATCCACCTCACGACAGCCTCCAGCGCATGCACCTTCTCCCAAAGTCACCAAACGTACACCTCCTACAACCACCACCTCTTCCTCCACTCCCAAACCCCCTCCAGCTACCCGTCCAAGTGTGTCCAAAAAACTTTTCCTTGACCTCTTTCCCACACCTCCCCCACCCCGTCCGTCTCCTAGGTCCCGAACTAGCACCTCAGCCACAACATCTCCGTGACCAGTGGTGCCTGTAGTCACCGGAATCTGGAGTGCATCGGCCACCAGGGCAGCCAGTCTGGAACGGAGCCACAGCACAGACAGTCCCCCACCTGTGAAGCATCAGAAGTTGGCCAGTGCCCGGCGGGAGAGGGGGAAGACTCCAGCCACCAAAGCCGCTCCCAGGGTTCCCGGTGGGAGTGTGGCATCAGCTGGGACACCTTCCAAGGTGGGGAAGGGCCTCAAGAAACCCGGCAAGTCTGGGAAGAGCAGCACGGCGGAGAAGACCGCCATCATCCCCAATGCCCATGAGCCCACCTCCAGCACAAGCCCAGCTGCCCAGGACAGGACCGCCAGCACTAGCCCACCTGCCCAGGAGGGGCCCGCCAGCACCAGCCCAGCTGCCCAGGACAGGACCGCCAGCACTAGCCCTCCTGCCCAGGAGGGGCCCACCAGCACTAGCCCACCTGCCCAGGAGGGGCCCGCCAGCATCAGTCCAGCTGCCCAGGAGGCCACCGCCAGCACCAGCCCAGCTGCCCAGGAGGCCACCGCCAGCACAAGCCCAGCTGCCCAGGAGGCCAGCACCAGCCCACCTGCCCAGGAAGCCACCGCCAGCACCAGCCCAGCTGCCCAGGAGGCCACCACCAACACTAGCCCCACTCGGCCATGAAGAACCACCAGTACAAGCCCCGCTGGGCCATGAAGGACCTCCAGCACAAGCCCCGCTGGGCCATGAAGGACCACCAGCAGCTGAGATCCTGCAATGGAGACCGCCATCTCAAGCACCGCTGCACAGGGCACCGCCGTCTCTTGCACCGCTGAACAGGGCACCGCCGTCTCAAGCACCGCTGCACAGGGCACCGCCGTCTCAAGCACCGCTGAACAGGGCACCGCCGTCTCATGCACCGCTGCACAGGGCACCGCCGTCTCAAGCACTGCTGAACAGGGTACCGCCGTCTCAAGCACCGCTGAACAGGACACCGCCGTCTCAAGCACCGCTGAACAGGGCACCGCCGTCTCAAGCACCCCTGAACAGGGCACCGCCGTCTCAAGCACCGCTGAACAGGGCACCACCGTCTCAAGCACCTCTGAACAGGGCACCGCCATCTCAAGCACCGCTGAACAGGGCACCACCATCTCAAGCACCCCTGAACAGGGCACCGCCAACTCAAGCACCACTGAACAGGGTACCGCCATCTCAAGCACCGCTGCACAGGGCACCGCCATCTCAAGCACCGCTGAACAGGGCACCGCCATCTCAAGCACCGCTGGTCCATGAGCAGCAAGGGCACTAACACAACTGAGTTAGTCACGGGGTGAATGATGCACTCTGGGCACCATGCCCCCTCCAGAACCAGTGGAGACTGTCATCCACCACCTCTGTCCTTAGCAGGATGAAACACTCTGGGCACCATGCCCCCTCCAGAACCAGTGGAGAAAAGCATTCACTACCCCAATCCTTGGCAGGATGAAGCACTCTGGGCACCATGCCCCCTCCAGAATCAGTGGAGACTGTCATCCACTACCTCTGTCCTTAGCATGATGAAGCACTCTGGGCACCATGCCCCCTCCAGAACCAGTGGAAAAAAGCATCCACTACCCCAATCCTTGGCAGTATGAAGCACTCTGGGCACCATGCCCCCTCCAGAACCAGTGGAGACTGTAATCCACTACCTCTGTCCTTAGCATGATGAAGCACTCTGGGCACCAAGCCCCCTCCAGAACCAGTGGAGAAAAGCATCCACTACCCCAATCCTTGGCAGGATGAAGCACTCTGGGCACCATGCCCCCTCCAGAACCAGTGGAGAAAAGCATCCACTACCCCAATCCTTGGCAGGATGAATCACTCTGGGCACCATGCCCCCTACAGAACCAGTGGAGACTGTTATCCACTTGTGAGACTGTGGCTTTGCACTCCCCAGGATATGGCAGTGGACAACCCACCCACTGTATAGACTTGAGAGACTGCGGCTTCGCACTCCCCAGGATGGAACAGGGAACAACCCACCCACTGTAGAGACGTGAGAGACTGTGGCTTTGCACTCCCCAGGATGGAACAGTGGGCATGTGGCCCCTCGTGGATTTGGCGTTGTGCACTCAAGCGGCTGAGGTGCCCCCCTTTTCCTCCCCTGAGGTGCCTGTTTAGTTGCTCTCTGATGCCCCTGCAGTGTTCTCTCCGTCATGGTCGGGGATCTTGTGTGGGCCTCGCCCATACCGTGTGATCCCAGTGTTCCACGGACTTTCTTAGAGCACTACCTGGACTACTATGCTTGGTATATATTATGTACATGGTGTATTTATATATTTCTGCCTACTTGCTTTTAATATATTACAATGGTTACACTCATTTTCTATTGTCTTTGCATTCTTCCGGGGGTTTGGGGGGTGTAACTGTGATGTATTGATATGCATTACTGTGTGTGTTGTAGTGGGTGAGGGTGGGGGTGTTGCATGTGTGTGTCCCTGTTTTTTGCCACCCTCTCCCCTGTGTCGTATGTGCAGTACTCACCGTGGTCTTCGCCGCCGGCGTTCGTGCTCCTGGTAGAGTAGCAGGAAGACTATTGCAAGGAGAATTTGGAGTTCCGGGTCCATGGCGTCCTCGTTCCTCGTGGGGTTTGTAGAGGTGAGCGTTTTCCCTTCGGGATTCCTGTTTCTGCCGTGTTTTTATCCACAGTGAATCCGCCCCGGAAAAGGTGGCAGATTGGCCTGTCATAATAGTGTGGGCGGTACATTGTCCTCCGCCTGTCTGTTGGCGGTGACCGCCGTGCTGTTTGTACCGCCGTGGCAGTCGGAGTGTTAAAGTGGCTGTCTTGGTTGGCGGTTTCCACCACGGTCGTAATTGCAAATTTTTTTCCACCGGCCTGTTGGCGGTCTTACTGCCGCTTTAACACCGACCACCACGGTTGTAATGACCACCTTAATCTCATTCGCTGTTTAACAGCTCTAAATGGCACTGAAGTGAAGCAAAAATGTAGATAAAAATGCATTTAATGAGGCAGAAATGAAAGGGAGTGCTGGGAAAATGGAAAAAAATGTTAAGTCACTGTTTGCAAAAAGAAAATAATGAACACGTCTATTGTGTACTCAAAAAATATGATAATGACACTGCTAAGGAAACACAGCACTAAATCTTTGAAAATGGATAAGTGGCAATAGCATGGCAAGAATAATGATATGAACAGTGGACTTTAAAAATATGGGATAAACAATTAACAATGAAGAATAAACACTACTCAAGTAAAGTTAATTATGTGCACTCAATTTTAATGCGTGATTGATGATAAGATTACAAAGTGACGCTATGTCTTTAAGGCCACAGGATAAAATGGGTGGTTGGTTTTACCACGTGGTTATTTTCAAACTTGAGAACCATATACCTATGAATAAGGCTTTTGCTAACAGCCGAAACGCGTCAGGAAAGAACACTGGTTTTCTTTCAGCTGTGAAATAATGGCATACAGCACATTTCTCTGTGAGGGGAATTTTGTTGGATATATATATATTGTTTTATCTTTGTAGGTTGAGAAAGAGGTCAGCCTTATGATTCTTGGAGTCAACTTCTCTGTTCTTTTTACACGTCCAGTCTTCTCAGGGCTCTTCTCAGGTGACAGAAAGTGGGTCTGGTCCAGTCCTTTTCTCTTCTACCACAAGTCCATAAAGTGTTCTGAGGAGGGTACAGGGAATGCCACATTTATGCATCTTACCACTCTGTAGGCATGGAAATCTCCTCGCCATTCCCTAATCAATGGGCTGAACATTCCCAAGATAAGCAAGCCTACTTTTGCAGCATTCCCTGTGTTTCCTCGTTATACGTGTCAGTCTTAGGGTGGTCTTCCCCAAACGTTTGGCTTTCCACTTCCCCATTTTGCTGAATTTGTTGTTGCTGGCCTTAGGACTTTGCACACTTTACCACTGCTGACTAGTAATAAAGTGCATGTGCTCACTCCTTAAACATGGTAACATCGGATTATCCCCAACTGGCATATTTCATTTATTTATAAGTCACTAGTATAGTGGCACTAAATGTACAAAGGACCTGTAAATTAAATATTACTTGTGGGCCGGCAGCACTGACTATTCCACCCACTCAAGCAGCACCTTTAAAAATGCCTGCAATTGTAGCCTTTGTGTGCAGTTTTAAACTGCCAGTTTGAACTGGCAAGATAAACATTTTGTTAGGTCCAAACGTTCCTTTTTAACACATATACTTCATCCTTAGGGAGGGTCCTGAACAGCCAGAGTGCAGGGAACAGTGTATTTAAATTGTTGGACATGTCCCTTGAGTGTTACATGTCCTGGTAGTGAAAAACTTGTACTTTATTTTTTTTTGCAATCCTGAAAGGCCTATCTCTCCCATTGGATAATGTTGGGTTACCTTACTGCATTTAACCAGCTCTAATGTTTGATTGGGAGCAGGAAGACTCATCATGTTTGAACTCAAAGAAATTATAATATAAAATCCACTTTAATGATAAGGTCAGATTTTAAGTCACAATTCTGAAAATGCCACTTGTAAAAAGTACATTACAATTTAATGGGGTAACCGAGTGAACCTCAGGACCTAGTTAATAAATGGTATATAAAAAACAATGCCCAGTAGGTACCGAAAACAGTTTTGGTATTTGACATTGAATTTGACATTAAATTATTAAATACTAAGGGCCTGATTTAAAACTCATCAGATTGGTTACTACATCCCAAGGGTGACAGATATCCCATCTGCCAAAATGTAAATCCTGTTATTTTCTATGGGGTTTAGATTTTGGCGGACGGGCTATCTGTCACCGTTGTGACTGAGTAACCAGTCCACTGAGTTCTAAATGAGGCCCTAAGTTACATTATCTTTTATTCAGATATTGATAGGATGAGCAGACTTCCCTTCCTAAAACTTAGATATAGTCTTCCTCAAAAGTGTTTTTCATGCAACATTAGGGTAACCTTTGCACTATCTTTTGTTGTCACACACCCGGTCTGATTCTTAATCTATTCCTGCCTTATCGCACATGTTCCTCATCCTCTCATGTCACGATGAAGACTCACCTAGATTGTTCCAAGTAACCATGCTATATTTATGGTCCAAACATCAATGCTTTTTAGTTGTCTGGACTAAAGCTCAGCTTCCCCTTTGAGACTTATAAGAAATTCTCCTAGTTGCCATCTGTGAATCTGTTTAAAATTGAACTGGCAGACAGCGGCAAGGTGCTTGCCTTCTGCATTTCCATTGAATGTATTTTTATCTTTAGTCACTGTGTCTTTCACATGTGACTCTGCACAATCACTTATGTCATACTTCTGCACATGTTGTACCAACCTTCTTTGGCATGTACATAGATTGTCTCATGTACCTTGAGCATATTACATGCGGTGTGCAGTAATTTCCGTCCTGGTTATGTATTTTTCTTCCCCCCCATGTATTGAGTTATACCTATGGGCCCTTTAAATAACTTTAGGTTCTCCAAAACTGTTTTCGGTACCAAGAGGGTCTTTTTTTGCTTGTATCAGCTTTCAGAAAGTAAGGCATATACAGTATGTGCGCAAAACATTTGAGTTACCCTATTACATTTAATAAGCCATGGTTTTCAAATGGGAGCAGGTGACTAGTTCATATTTGGTATCTTTGGAATGGAATTGAAAGATCCTCTCTCATGGTAAAGTTGGATTTTAACCTACAATTTTGAAAATGCCCCTTTAAGAATGTTGTCAATTTCCTGCTTTAGCCATTTAATAATGTAGCATGTTTCTGAGTCACATTAGAGATCAGATGACTAGGTGTGCCTGACATTTGACCTTTGTGTGTTCCTCTTAGACAACCACACACAATAGAGAGCTTAGGTGTGCCTGAATGGGCCATCACTGGCAGGGTGGAAGGGCTGAGTTGGTCCAGGATGGCAGGATGCATGGGGACTACAAAGGGAATTTCTAAAAGCTTCTCCCATCTTCCAGAGGAAGGGTACCAGATATAAATATTGCACCTCAGAAACCACCTGTTTAGTACACTTCTGGACCTGTAGATACTCTGCCAGGAAGAAGGACTTCTATGCTGCTGAACGGACTGCTACTGTGCTGGACTGCTGGTCTGAAGGACTGCTGCCTTGATGTGCTGCGATTCCAAGGGCTAGTCACTGGCCTTCTGACTGAAGTCTCAGGGACAGAAAGCTACAATATCCTTGACGCCCAGCACCTGGACTGTGCATCTATGAGTCTACCAAATGTTGCCACCTTAATCCTTGACCCTTGGAAGAGGGCCTAGGGGGCTCTGTCAGCCTCTGTGGACCCTGCACAACTGATGCATCTTCTCTGTTGCTAGGACAACCTTAAGCAAAATGATGCATCACTGCTGCTGCTTGGAAAAGACCTGCATTGTCCTCACAACCGTAACTGCTTCAGAACCGCTGCTGTGCGATGTAGCCTTGGTGCAAGCCTTCACATTCCTCAATAACTGTAGCCTCAAAGATGACACTGGCATCACAGCACTGCAGTTCCTCAGAACCAGTGCATCACCCGACTGCACGAGGCATTCTGAATGCCAGACTTTGTATCGCAAGCCCTTGTTAATGAGATCTTCGAAGACGACAATGTAGGACCCCATACAGCAGCCTCACCACAACGCTGTACCAATGCTTCGCTCTGGCTATGCAATACATCTTCAACACAGATCCTTACAACACTCCTCAAATTAGGATTTAAGGTACTCTGTTAAGTTGGCATAGCTGGTTCTCTGTTGCTGACCCATACTCCATTGTGGTTGGCTTGAACTTGTGAATTTTTCTTGGTCCTGTGTGATAACAGTTGGTGCTTCATACTTTTTGGCCCTATTTTTACTGAAATATTTAAAACTGAATATCTCTGTTTTTACTAATTGGATTTTTGAAGTTTTGGTCTTGTTTTATTTATTAAAAGGTACTCTATGTTTCTAAACCTGTTGGGAAATCCTTTCTCGGTGTGTTTTCTCTGTGTTATTTTTTGAAGTGTTGCACAAATACTTTATACATTACCACCATATTAAGCCTGACTACATTGCCTCCAAGTTAGGCCTGACTGCTCTGTGCCAAGCTTCTTGACTGAACATAGGTTAATTTAGGGCTTGCTTTTGACTTCACCCTGAGAAAAACTGTGGTTGCTGCTTTAGAAGGGTTTCACCCCCTCAAGCCAGTAACCCAATTTCTTACAGCCCTATTGTAAACAATCCCACAGTAACACTATCTACCTTCAACCAAGATGGCAGAACCTTTCTTCCCATTGCAGAGCTTCTGTGCCCCCCCTAGGGTTATAGCCAGGGAAATGAGCAATGCTCCTCCCTGTTAATTCTAAACCAGTTCTTGGGGCAGTTGCTCTCCCTCTGGGATTGGTGCATGCCCGATCAGTGTGATAAAAGGAACGGGCAGGCCTGGATATTTATAACATCTATCTGTGACAGGGTAGGTCTCTTTGAACTTAATCAAGTTCTTGAGCCCGCCCCTCCAGCTATCCTGTGAAGGCAAAAACAAAACCTCCCTACACCTCTTCATACATAAGGCTATTTTTTCCTTGTTCTTGGAGCAAGTTCACACCTCATCGAGGGGACTATTCAACTGCTAGGTGACAGTTAGAAAGCAGACAAATGGGCAACCATGGGCTTTAGGTAGGGAAAAGGTAACTTTCTAAAAGTACCTTTACCAAAATATGTGTTACAAATTTGACTTCACCAGTGAATTGAGCTTGTAACATGGAATTCAAAAGGTCTAAGAATTTATTTTGTAGGTGTTTCCCGGCAGGAGATGACTTTATTATCTTTAACATTGTACTCTAATTCTTTCCCATGGAACAGTCAACCCCGCAACACTGAAATAACTTTTGGGCCTTTTCATTGCAGGGACATGTTTTCCATTAAACTTTTACATGTCCTAAATTTGAATACCATGCATCCTCCTACAGAGGGTATGTTTTCAGTCTTGTTCATACTGCCACTGTAGTGGATGGCAAAAATTGTGCTGCAGGCCACTTGTGACATTTACCTTTCAGGCCCTAGGTACACCTTTGTGCAATATACTAGGGTGTTAGAGGTGAGCTACACATGCCATTTGTGGATAAGCAAATTTTGGTATGTTGAAAGGTGAAGCACAAGCACTCTACCACTGTCTAGCAGTCTAAAAATGCACAGACTTCTATAGCCAGAAAAACAGTCAAGACAAAAATTTAGGAGTACTCAATGCAACAGATTCTGATTCCCAAATTCAAGGTTAAAAAGCCTGGAGTAAAACATTGGTTCCACTCAGCAACCATTGCATTCCCTAAAATATTTATTAGAACAGTTTTATAAGTGTAGAACTGGACTACTTTGTACAGTTACAGATTTATAAAAGCATACACTCTCTTTCAATAGAAAATAAATTATTCAGTTACCAGGTATTTCCTCAGTGATATTTTTTAGATGAGCTGGATGAAAGTTTAATCAGATTATATTTTAGTATTTCACATCTGGAATGCCTCCTCAAAGAGAAATGATAGAAATGGCATCTGGAACTATGCCACAATGGACATGCCTCATTGAAGGCAGGATGAAATGGTGCCTGCTCAAATGAGGGTGGAAAAAACATGATATAGATGCATCTAGCAGAGTGTTGCACCTCTCTTCAGCAGCACAAATACTGCAATGCCTTAAAGTTCTCTGCTTCAGGATCTAGGTTGAAGTGTGTCACTGAGAAACAATGTATAATGCTGTGACACTGACCAGCTCAATGAGTAAAACTCTTGAATAATTTTGCAAAGCAATTGTATAATAGTAAGAAAAATTCCTCCAAACTCTAATAAGATCATGAATTATGAAGAACAGGCAACAGCAACATGTGATTCACTGATGAATCACTCCAGGGAGCACATCCCCAAGATGCATCTGAGATGTTCATAAAAATGTAATCCTCACTGTTTATGTGTAAAGAAGACACAGCTCCACCAGTACAGGTACAGTGTTTTATTAAGAAAGTTGACAAGCATTGACTCACATCAAAATGTCCTCATGATATGACAGAGTTGTCATTCTGTATATGTTTTTTGTAATATGCAAATTTGCTTGACAAATTATTTGGGCAGATTTCTAATTTTGAAGTTGCAGATAGTCGTAACACGTGAACTGATGTTAATGCACTTTAAACAATAGAAACCTATATTTCAGAAGTGTGTTTAAAGTATAATTTAATCATGTCATATTTTGAGTAATGTACCATTTCATTAGAAATGGATGCTGTTTTCTGTTTTCTCATTTGATCTACTCCTGTTTATTCCCCCCTCCCATTCAGAGGCCTGCTGCAAACTTTGTCCACTCACAGTTTCTGAGGACAAAACCAGTGTAATGTTAAATATATAATTTGTTAGAAGCAGGTATTTTTATTGAAATTTTCTTCATGTTTCCTATCTATCATTTTGAAGGGCTTCCACTGGAAGTTTGGGTGTGGGTCACTCATGTTTATGCGGCTGTCATATTGATCTTGGGCAGGTGGTCTCCTATATATAATAGGAATATCATTCGAATCACTTTTTGCTTATCAACATTTACCATTGCGTCATGTGAACTAACAACTTCTTTATTCACTAGTTGAGCCATTCATTCACTCTCTCTGCATGAAAGCATGCTAATTATCCTTGTGAATGTCAGGTCCTATGATATAGTTCTTCGGCTTAGTTGTAATTGTGAATGTATGTACCTTACCAATAGCTAGGTGTTACTAATGCCCTCATTATGACATTGGAGATAAAAAACTGCCTACCACCGCGACGACGGCTGCCAAAAGACGGTTGCTGCGGCTACCAGCCGTCCACCATATTATGACCAGAGCCAGATTTCTGCCAGAAGAATGCCGGAAATTTGGCTGTGGCCATGTGGGGGATGGCGGTAAGGTGGTGCTGCTGCCAGCAACAGTGCCACCCAGTAGACCGCCACCAGCTGTATTATGACAAATAATACGGCCTGGCGGTGCTCTGCTGACGAACGCTGCTGCTGGCAGCAGCGCCCCGTCCCGCCTCCTGACGGAGGTCCTCCTGGATCCAGGTAAGGTGGGTCTTCAACGGCGGGAGTGGGGGGTGTTGTGTGTTTGTGTGTAGGGGGTGTATGTGAATGTTTGTGTGTGCATAAATGCAGGTGTGTGCTGTGTGTTGGAATGCGTGTGTGCATGTATGGAGGTGTGAGTGCATGTATGTTGTGTGATGTGAATGCGTGTCTGGGTGTATGTTTGTAAGTGTGTGGATGCATGTGGGAATGGGTGTGTGAATGCGTGTGTGTGTCTGTGAAGGGGGCGTGAATGTTGGGGGTGGGGCTGTGGAGAGGTAGGGGGTGGAGGGGCTAATTGGAGGTGGAGAGGGGAGAAGACCCCTATCAGTGACAGGGAAGGACTTCCCTGTCACTGATAGTGCCTACTGCCATGGTTTTCTTAACGTCAAGGAAGCCATGAAAACCATGGCAATAGGCGGGGTCATAATCCTGCAGGCGGAACATTGACGGCCGCCAGGCTGGAGATGGATATCTCCAGCCCAGCGGCTGTTTCCGCTGTGGCAGTCGGTGTCATAATATGGCGGTAAGTACTGCCAGCCTATTGGCAGTACCTGCCGCCATATTATTGCTGATCGCCAGAGTCATAATGAGGGGCTAAATCTTTAATGTCAAATTAGTAATTTTTCAAACTAAATCATACAGCGAATGAGTATACCAAGTATATATATATATATACACATATATATATATATATATATATTTTATATATATGTATATATATATATATATATATATATATATATATATGTATATATATACATATATATATATATATATATATATATATATATATATATATATATATATATATACATATATATATAAATGTACACTGATATTTCTTGCTATGTTTTGACTAAATCTTCATTACTATATGCTCTCTTGTGGGAAAAGAGTTATAGTTTTTACCTGACTTTCATAGAACAAAAAAATAACCATCACGTTTTAACATCATGTTGTTCACTACCCTTCCCAATTTATTTGTGCAACATAATCCAAAAATCTAAGAATCCTTTGTGTTTATATACAGAGATACCTGTAGTAGAATGTACCAACCCCAGTCTTAAGTTTTCAGATAAATATACAAGAAAATAGTAAAATGCTTGCTCTTTTCAACAACTCACCTTTCAGAAAGCGTCTCCCTATTCCCAATATACTTCAACATATTCCGCTAGGAAGCAATACGTCTGTGAACCATAGATTTGAGTTCCTGGCTGCAACATTATACCATGATTGTCTAGCAAATTATGGTGTGAGCCACAGTGGAATTTATATCTGATGATCCAAACCATCTCTATAGAGTACACAAGCGATCCAATCCTATTGGGAATCACAGTTATTTACTGGCATGCTGGGTTCTCCACGTGTGCACCCTTAATCCAAACAACAACAGCACTCAATGATGGTACTAGTCTTTCCTTTGCTGAAAAGAACTTAGCTGCACTGGACCATGATTAACGCTTACCCATGTTTTAGTCATTGTACATGGTAAGCAGTGTCTCCAACCCTGCTTTCTGAGGGTTTTTCCACTAGACAAGGTCACAGTCTCAGGAGTTGGACCTCCTCACTGATCAGGGTGTTTTATATAAAGGTTGTCTGACAAACATGAGGGATGAAGATTGGAAGCAGGTTATTGATAAAGAGTCAACTATAGAATATCTCTGAATGCTTGAGAGGGGCTGACACTGCCTTCAACCAAAAACCCAGTTTCTAATAGCTTTTTCTTCTTTATATTTAGGTCTTATAATAGCACTTTACAAGTACCCTCTAGAAAGGGGTCATTTTCTGACCTATGTATCACCAATTGTGGGTCTATATTAAGGACATTCCTTGAGTAGCTCCTAAGCCAGGTAGAGCTCTATAAGTAGACTAGTTATTAAATGATTGGTCCTGATGAACTGCCACTATCAATTTAGGGACTATAATAAGCAGGAAACATGTTGTCCCAGAATAGATGTTATGGAACATTAGTTCCCCAACATCTCTATATTTGTAATCTTAACAATGGCCTCCAAGGTTTAAATAAAATACTTATAGGGTATCTTTAGTCATTTTTAACTCTCTATCATCCATTTCATTCTCCAATCTATTCTGCACACATTCCAAGTCCTTGAATTTGGAATGTTTGTCTGAGGACAATGTTAATGTTTTGAGCTAATAAAAAAAAAAACACTTGAATTCACCAGTTATAGTTAGCAGCACTTACAATAACTTGCACCATGCCAGGCACTGCTTATGACCTCACATATGACATCACTCATGACATATTCTATGACATCATTCATGAGATCACTTATGACATCTCAAATGACATCATTGATGACATCACTGACGATATCTCCCAATAAAAGTGCTAGTTTGTTTTACAGTTTGTACAGTGGCAAGTAGCTACCACATTAATTTCACATAATTCCAATTTTTTTAGTTCAAAAGTTTAATGATGTCACTAAGAAATTCACCTAACTATAGCGTTACTTTAACATTTATTTTGTTCAGTGAATTTCTAACTTTTTTAAATCAAAATCTCATATTTTTATATTACCTAACTATAACATTACTTTAACCTTTATTTTTTGGGGAGAATTTCTAGGGGTTATTTTTAAATAAAATATATTTATAAATACCTAGAACCTAATTACTCGAACAATGTTTGTGCTGAGAATATTCAACTTCTTAGTAAATAACTTATTCAGAAATATTCCCAGCATATTTTTCATAGCTTTTGTACCCATCTTTACATAAACATCACATTTATATTTCAAAAAGAAACTGATCAGTTTTTTCTATACTGTAAACTATGTGGTTTCACTATGTACATCCTTTTTTAAGGTGAGTGATCACTCTTGTGATAAACTTGCGCGTTGCTTGCTGTAGACTCACAAGATCCGAGAGTTATTCTAACGTGTTGTACATCCTGGAGTTATTCTAACCTGTTGTACATCATTTTATCTTGTCAGTTTTTATTAAATGCTAATCTTTAATAATAAAGTTAGTACAATATGTATTTTGTATTAAATATTTTGTTTGCAAACTTACACCTCTCGCAAGATGATCACGGGAACCAAACACACAAATACCCAGCGTGAACTACGAGAGGGCTGTACTTCCTGTCCAGCCCTTGCTATCCTCTTGTGAGGTTGCACATTTGAAATAAGTTCAGAACAGTGTTTTACTATAGTTCTGAAGAAAGTAAGGCATGAGATGTGTTGTTTAAAGTACAAATTCTGTTAATGTATTGTTGCATTTCAGATATTTAGAATGTTTTTTACAATCTTGCAGTCCTCTCCCGAGACATCAGCAAAACACCCTGGAGAGGAAAGACATCCAGAGAAAGGATTATGGGGGTAATTACAACCTCTGGCGGATGGCGGAGAACCAGCGGTAAGACCGCCAACAGGCTGGCGGTCTTACCTTGGTGTATTATGACCATGGCTGCTACAGCCATGGTCATCTGCCGCATCTCGGTCCCGCCCGCCAGGGCGGAGATGACCGCCGGGCTGGAGACCTGGGTCTCCAACCCGACGGCTGTCAGTATACTGCTGGCGGTATTTGGACCCGGCTTACCGCTGTAGATTTCCAGCGGTTTCAACCGCCATGAAATCCATGGCGGTAAGCACTATCAGTCCCAGGGAATTCCTTCCCTGGCACTGATAGGGGTCTCCCCCACCCCCACCCCGACTCCCTCCCCTACACCCCCCACCACCCCTGCCACCCCCCAAAGGTGGCAGGGCCCCCCTCCCCACCCCGACCCCTAACATAACATTACTCACACACACCCGACACGCATGCAGGCACCACCAACACACACACGCACAGACCCCGACATACATGCCTACATCCACACACACAGTCAGACACGCACACCCACATACAAACATATACGCACACATCCATACAGACATACCCACAGCCATACACGCACTCATTCCCATACACACAACACCCCCACAAGCATACACGCACTCACACCCCCCTCCACATACACACACACACCTCCATGCACGCACACAACACCCAACACCCCCCCAACCGCCCTCCCCTAACGGACGATCAACTTACCTGGCACGTCGATCCTCCGGGAGGGGACGGGAGCCATGGGGGCAGCTCCGCCGACACCACACCGCCAACAGAACACCGCCACGCCGAATCACAGGACGTGATTCGGTGGGCGGTGTTCTGTTGACGTGGCGGTGGAGGTGGAGCAACCTCCACTTCCCCGCCGCCCGTCACTATAGCTGTTGGCTGCTCTCCGTTGGAATAACGATGGAGAGCAGCCAACAGTCATAATACGCCGAGCGGCAAACCACCTGCACAGGCGGTCTTCCGCACGGCGGTCCCTCAGCAGCCTTGCAAAAAGACCACCGAAGTCGTAATGAGCCCCTATGTTTGTTTCATATGAATGTCTTTATTTAGCAATGAAAGATTCCTTCCTTCTTGCAGCATTGGCCTATGAAGTTTTCTTTGATTTCACCTTTTTGGCTACCTCTTTGACGTTGCTGTTTTTCTGTGATCAGAATGGCATTATCTGATTCAGATGAGAATCCTAATCCTGTTGCTGCAAGTCAGTCACCTCAGCCACCCAAGGTGTCCTTGTTCTGGAGTTTTTTTCAGGTGGGACCTGGTGGGAAGACATTATCTGCAAAAAATGTAATTTGTAAAATTTGCAAAAAACAATTCAGTAGAGGCAGTGAAACCAAGCAAAATTTGCTGAGTACCACTGGAATGTGGCTGACATTTAAAGCTATGCACCCTGAATTCCTTGCTTGGGCTGGGTGAACCCCTGCTGAAAGTTTGGTATCTCATCAAGAGTGTCCACATCTTTTCAACCTGGTGACTTTCTTACTACCCAGGTACCCACCACTCAAGAAGATAATAACCCTGCATACCTGAAGAAAGTTTTTTTTTGCTGCATAGGAGAGGAGATTGTTTATCCTTCTGAGAGAAGCAGGGCTGCACAGACAGGCTTGTCCAAGATCATAAATGCCCACCTAGGCAGTAGTTATTTTTTAAAATATTTTTTCTAAATTGTTTCCCCTTTGTTTTGAAGGAGATGTTGCTTTTTTTACTCCTGTTTCTTGTTTTATTTCCAGCCCTTTTTAAAAAAATACAAAAAGTTAAAAATATTAAAAAACACAAACAAACACACTTGTTCAAAATGTTTCTTGAAAATCTCTTTTTATAGCTACCTTTTACTTTCATTATGCATGTTGTTTATGTTATGCACCTCTTTATTCCTTCTTGATGACTCTCGCAAAATACTCACAAAAACCATGATGCTCACATTCATAGGCCCATATTTATGGGAGGTTAGCGTCGCCTTAATGTCATTAATTTTGATGCTAAAGTGGTGCTAACAACTTCATATTTATATTTTTACACTAGACCTGACTAGCATCACAATATGGGAGTTAGCACCATTTCTAGGAAGCACCAACCCACCTTGCCACAATGAGATTCAAGGTAGGTGGTCCCTTCCTAAACTAGACACTAGCCCCCTAGCGCCATATTTTACCCCTAAAGATAAAACTACGCACAAGTAGGAGGCAGACCTAAATAATGGTGCTAAGTTTGCTTAGCACCATTAATTAACACCTGGTCAGACCATGCGTTAATGTGCAGGTAGGCCCAATTCCATGGGTAAACACCATGGAATGGGAACATAGATGCCCACCCCAAACCCCAGCATCACCACCACCTACACCACAGGGACACCACCAAGGTAAGTTGCATGTAACTGTACATGTATGTGTGTGGTGTGCACTGGGGCCCCTTACATGGGGTCCCCTGACTGGCACTGGGTATGATGGTCCTGCTCTGGGGACACTGGTCCCCTATGGAGGGCATTGGCATTGTCAGAATGACTCAAAAAATTAAGCTAGGCTGACTAGTGGCAGATATTTTGCCACTAATCAGCCTAACGTCATTTCTGACCCACTAGAGGCATTTACCCTATCTCCATCTATCACCGGATAGCGTCTTGTTTCAGATGCTAGCCATTCTTTAGTGCCATTGTGTGTCATTTTATAAATAAGGCACATGGATGGTGTTTGGGAATGGCTTTAGCTCGCCTTAAAAGAAATGACGCACAACTGCGCTAGCACAGGTGAAAGCCATTTTACATAAATATGAGCCATTAGATGGGTGATTCTTGCGAGCCTCTCATGAAAGTAAGGTGAACAGTCTTCTGTATCCGATGAGATTCCATATTAAGTATAACAAGCACTAGCCTTCCCACTGACATCTCTCATCAGGGAAATAACCATATTAATTAGTATGTGGGAATGGATTTCCCTGTCCACTGGCAGCTCTCCCTAGCATGACAGATATACACACAAGTATGTTGGGAAACTTTGTCTTCCGCACTATCAACTGTCTCCAGGGCAACTTGGATATACAGTACATTGTAGTGGATCAGTGGCATCTTGTAGGAAAGTACCATTTTGCCTGGCATGTTACCCCCATTTTTCACTGTATATATGTTGTTTTAGTTGTATGTGTCACTGGGACCCTGCCAGCCAGGGCCCCAGTGCTAATAAGTGTGCCTGAATGTGTTACCTGTGTTATGACTAACTGTCTCACTAAGGCTCTGCTAATCAGAACCTCAGTGGCTATGCTCTCTCATTTCTTTCAAATTGTCACTAACAGGCTAGTGACCAATTTTACCAATTTACATTGGCTTACTGGAACACCCTTATAATTCTCTTGTATATGGTACTGAGGTACCCAGGGTATCGGGGTTCCAGGAGATCCCTAGGGGCTGCAGCATTTCTGTTGCCACCCATAGGGAGTTCTGACAATTCTTACACAGGCCTGCCACTGCAGCCTGAGTGAAATAACGTCCACATTATTTCACAGCCATTTTACACTGCACTTAAGTAACTTATAAGTCACCTATATGTCTAACCTTTACTTGGTAAAGGTTAGGTGCAAAGTTACTTAGTGTGAGGGCACCCTGGCACTAGCCAAGGTGCCCCCACATTGTTCAGTGCCAATTCCCCGGACTTTGTGAGTGCGGGGACACCATTACAGGCGTGCACTACATATAGGTCACTACCTACATGTAGCTTCACAATGGTAACTCCGAATATGGCCATGTAACATGTCTATGATCATGGAATTGCCCCCTCTATGCCATCCTGGCATAGTTGGCACAATCCCATGATCCCAGTGGTCTGTAGCACAGACCCTGGTACTGCCAAACTGCCTTTCCCGGGGTTTCACTGCAGCTGCTGCCAACCCCTCAAACAGGTGTCTGCCCTCCTGGGGTCCAGCCAGGCCTGGCCCAGGATGGCAGAACAAAGGACTTCCTCTGAGAGAGGGTGTTACACCCTCTCCCTTTGGAAAATGGTGTGAAGGCAGGGGAGGAGTAGCCTCCCCCAGCCTCTGGAAATGCTTTCATGGGCACACATGGTGCCCATTTCTGCATAAGCCAGTCTACACCGGTTCAGGGACCCCTTAGCCCTGCTCTGGCGCGAAACTGGACAAAGGAAAGGGGAGTGACCACTCCCCTGACCTGCACCTCCCCTGGGAGGTGTCCAGAGCTCCTCCAGTGTGCTCCAGACCTCTGCCATCTTGGAAACAGAGGTGCAGCTGGCACACTGGACTGCTCTGAGTGGCCAGTGCCACCAGGTGACGTCAGGGACTCCTTCTCATAGGCTCCTTCAGGTGTTGCTAGCCTATCCTCTCTCCTAGGTAGACAAACCCTCTTTTCTGGCTATTTAGGGTCTCTGTCTCTGGGGATTCTTTAGATAACGAATGCAAGAGCTCATCCGAGTTCCTCTGCATCTCTCTCTTCACCTTCTGCCAAGGAATCGACTGCTGACCGCGCTGGAAGCCTGCAAAACTGCAACAAAGTAGCAAAGACGACTACTGCAACTCTGTAACGCTGATGCTGCCGCCTTCTCGACTGTTTTCCTGGTGGTGCATGCTGTGGAAGTAGTCTGCCTCCTCTCTGCACTAGAAGCTCCGAAGAAATCTCCTGTGGGTCGACGGAATCGTCCCCCTGCAACCGCAGGCACCAAAGAACTGCATCACTGGAACCCTGGGTCTCCTCTCAGCATGACGAGCGAGGTCCCTTGAATCCAGCAACTCTGTCCAAGTGACTCCCACAGTCCAGTGACTCTTCAGTCCAAGTTTGGTGGAGGTAGGTCCTTGCCTCCCCACGCCAGACTGCATTGCTGGGAACCGCGACTTTTGCAGCTACTCCGGCCTCTGTGCACTTCCGGCGGAAATCCTTTGTGCACAGCCAAGCCTGGGTCCACGGCACTCTAACCTGCATTGCACGACTTTCTACGTTGGTCTCCGGCGACGTGGGACTCCTTTGTGCAACTTCGGGTGAGCACCATTTCACTCTTCTTCGTAGTGCCTGTTCTGGCACTTCTGCGGGTGCTGCCTGCTTCTGAGAGGCTCCTTGTCTTGCTCGATGCCCCCCCTGTCCTCAGATACAATTGGCAACATCCTGGTCCCTCCTGGGCCACAGCAGCATCCAAAAACCCTAACCACACGATTTGCCGCTAGCAAGGCTTGTTGGCAGTCTTTCCACAGGAAAATACTTCTGCACAACTCTCCACGGTGTGGGGAATCCATCCTCCAAAGGGGAAGTCTCTAGCCCTTGTCGTTCCTACAGAACCTTCAGCTTCTACTGTCCAGTAGCAGCTTCTTTGCACCCACAGCTGGCATTTCCTGGGCATCTGCCCATCTCCGACTTGCTTGTGACTTTTGGACTTGGTCCCCTTGTTCCCCAGGTACCCTTGACTGGAAATCCATCGTTGTTGCATTGCTGGTTTGTGTCTTTCCTGCAGAATTCCCCTATCACGACTTCTATTTCCTTTGGGGAACTTTAGTGCACTTTGCACTCACTTTTCAGGGTGGGCTATTTTTCTAACCCTCACTATTTTCTAATAGTCCCAGCGACCCTCTACAAGGTCACATAGGTTTGGGGTCCATTCGTGGTTCACATTCCACTTTTGGAGTATATGGTTTGTGTTGCCCCTATCCCTATGTGTCCCCATTGCATCCTATTGTAACTATACATTGTTTGCACTGTTTTCTAAGACTATACTGCATATTTTTGGTATTGTGTACATATATCTTGTGTATATTTGCTATCCTCATACTGAGGGTACACTCTGAGATACTTTGGCATATTGTCATAAAAATAAAGTACCTTTATTTTTAGTATATCTGTGTATTGTGTTTTCTTATGATATTGTGCAAGTGACACTAGTGGTACTGTAGGAGCTTCACTCGTCTCCTAGTTCAGCCTAAGCTGCTCTGCTAAGCTACCATTATCTATCAGCCTATGCTGCTAGACACCCTATACACTAATAAGGGATAACTGGGCCTGGTGCAAGGTGCAAGTACCCCTTGGTACTCACTACAAGCAGTCCAGCCTCCTACACATCTGTCCTCATACCTCTCCTTAGAACAACAACGATAGGTAGTGCTGTCTGGGAAGGAAGTCATCTCTCTCTTAACATGTCTTACCAGGTTAAGCAGTATTTCTAGTAGGGTTTTACTCCTACCTCTTCTCATGCTGACATACATGTATAGTAGGCTGTGGGGAGAGATTACCCTGTTCTTGAGACAAGTCTCTTGTATGATAACTCTGAATAGTGTAGACTGGTCTCTCTCTTGTGATGTGCCTCTTGGAAAATGCTTATGCATATTAGGGTATGAAAAGTGCCCTACCTTTGTGGTCACACCTCTTCCCATTATGAAAAAGGTACAAGTAAAGTATGGATCATTTTTGTTATCAAAAACAAGTAGGGCTGTACAGAACAAGCTTTTCCAAGGGTATGAATGTTGTCAAAGACAGCAATAGCAACATCATTTGTGCAATTATTTTATTCTTGTCTTTCCCCACAGCTACTGTTCCATCTTTCTTCCAAGGTAATCAAATTGTATTTTATGCCTCCATATATTGTGTGACATGCTATCTCTGTTTTTCAGAGCTTGTGTTTTCCATTTCATCTCTAAAAAAACAAAATAATCAAAAAATATAAAGTTACATATTGATCAGTATTTGATAATAATGATACATCAGTACATTCTCTAAAGATTTCTACATTTTTCAACCACAATCACATATTTATACATACTGCACCCCTAACTTCATGTTCCTTTCTGTTAAAAAATTGACACAGCTTACAGCACGACATTTTTTGTCCAAAATTAAACAACATAAGCCCTCATTACGTCCCTGGTGGTCGGTGATAAAGTGGCGGTAATACCGCCAACAGGCTGGCGGTAAGTACCGCCAAATTATGACCATGGTGATTAGATCTCCGAAAGACAGCCAATGTACCACACCGACTGCCAGGGTGGAAACAACAGGCAACACGGGCGTAGCCGCCTACAGCCAGACGGATGACAAAGTTCCGCTCACCATATAATGACATGGCAATCTGCCACCTTTTCCGGGGCGGTACCAATACCATCAAAAACCTGGCGGAAACACATCACAGAAGTGAAAGGACTCACCATTGGAGACAAAGAGAAGAAACACGCCGCCATGGAACCAGAACTGCAAATATTCCCAATGATCTTCTACGTTATGTTCCACCACCAACACCAATGCCGGTGAAGACAACGGTGAGTACAGCCACCTAGCACACAAGGGAGGGGGGGAGGGAAAAAAGAGTGTCACACACGTGCACCACACACACCCCATACAGACACACCATACACACAACCAGCTGCACAAGAAAACAATTTATCTCCGTAAATCGGCTGAATAATGCCAGGACCACAGGAATTGACTAAAGTGATTGTAATAAGATCAACACAAAATTAATAATTTGATTTGGCAATGCAACTGATATGTACAAATGAACAAAAAAGGGACACTGATCAGTCCTCAGTTCACAGGGGCCACATGGCCACAGGGCAAAGTCCAAGGCCCCACTCGTTACCTGCACCAATACGGAGACAACACTGCAGGGGCATCAGTTGGCAAATAGGCAGGCACCTCAGGGGGGGCACCTCATCCGTATGTGGAAACAAGACCAAGGTTCTGGAGGGGGCAACATGCTCTGTGCTTGGTCCTGGGGGGTGCAAGGCCACAAGCTCTCACGTGGGTGACTTGCTCACTAGTTCTGGACAGGACAGGCCACACAGCAGCCCATGGAGGCTTGATCATATGGCGTCCGCTGGCGCTGATGGCTGCACTGTGGTGGTGGTGGTAGTGGGAGGCACCTGCTCAGACTCTGCACCTTCCGATGGCTGCACTGTGGTGGTGGTGGTAGTGGGAGGCTCGTGCTCAGCCCCTGCACCCTCCGATGGCTGCACTGTGGTGGTGGTGGTGGGAGTCTCCTGCTCAGCCCCTGCACCCTCCGATGGCTGCACTGTGGTGGTAATGGGTGGGTCCTGTTCAGCCCCTGCGCTCAATTATGGCTGCACAACCACGGCTGGCAGTTGGGGCTCTGTGACCGCTGCTGGTGCAGGCTCCTTGCCCTTTCTGCTGGCTGGTGCAGGCTCCTTCCTCTTTCTGCTGGCTGGTGCAGGCTCCTTCCCCTTTCTGCTGGCTGGTGTAGGCTCCTTCCCCTTCAGTTTTGGTGGCCTGGAATCCTTTCCACCACGAGTAGGTGCTGATGGAACTGGGCCCGTGGACTGTTTGTCTGAGGTGCACAGCTGGGTTCTTGATACCCTGGCAAAACATGCAGAATGGGGGGAGGCAGAGGAAAGAGGTCAATGGTGAGAAGAAAAAGTGTTTTAGGGACATTGGGGCGGGAAGAAGGAGAAGAAATGGGAGTGGAAGATGAGGGAGATGTTGTTGGAGGTGTTTGTCTGCTGGATTTGGGCGTGGGTTGTATGCTGTTGTGAGGTGGATGGATGTTGGGTGTCTGAGTGCTTGCGTTTGTGTACTTTAGGAGGGGGGCAGACACGGTGGGAGAGGACACAGGGGACGTGTACATGGATGTTGTGGTGTGTGATGATGATGGAGGTAGTGTATGATGATGTAGTGCATGCAGGTGTGACTGGGGACGTAACTGGGTGGGAGGTGTAGGAGGAGGAGGAGGAGGAGAGGGAAACAGTGGAAATAGTGGATGTTGTTGTGTCTGCAACTGAATGGTGTTTGTGTGAGTTCCTGTGGGATGAAGTGTGGTGCTTATGTTTGCCTGTGACACTTTTGGGTGTTGTCCTGTGTGCATGCTTGTCTGGCTATGTGCTTGGGATGGGTTGGGGTTGAGGAGAATTTGACTGGGAAGTGGAAGTTGGAGGGGGGACAGTTGAAACAGGGACAATGGCTGCCATTAGAGAGGAGGCCAGAGCCTGGCTCAGTCTCTGTTGGAGTGCCAATTCACTGAGAATGCCCTCGAGGAATGCATTAGATTGCTGCATCTGGGCTGCTAGCCCCTAGATGGCATTCACAATGGTTGATTGCCCTACAGAGATGGATCTCAGGAGGTCAATAGCCTCCCCACTCAGGGCAGAAGGGCTCACTGGGGCAGGGCCTGAGGTGCCGGGCGAAGGAGATGCCCATCCTTCTGGGTGACCGGGCATGGGCAACTCGCTGAGGGACTGCTAGGAGGGCAGTGCTGGTATGGGGGCAGTGGCTGTATCTGTAGCTGGGGTGGTCACAGAGGTGTCTGCCACCATCAGGGAGGTCCCATCAGAGGAGGTATCTGAGTCTGTATTGTCCCCACCAGTCTCTGCCGTGGTGCTCCCCTTGGTGCTCAAATGACAAAACAAGAAAGGGGGGGGAGAGAGACAAAGGATACACTGAGTCAATGACTGCACCAACACCACCGTTGGTGTACACAGCACCCTCACACACAGGGAACAGGCCTATGCACTATGCATTGCACTACCAGTGTTATTGCTAGCCACCAAGGCATGAGTAGGAGCACACACTGCTAATTGCAGCACACCTGGGACACATACAGCCCTGTCCAGTAGTGGATGCTAACAAGCTAGGTAGGCAGTATTTCCTCTTCAGACCCTTAGCCACCAGAGGACCTATGCTAGTATGTCTGGGTTGGCCTAGGGGCACCCACTGACACACAATCACCACACGGATACCACCCCACCAGCCGTAAGTTGTAATGATAGCCACTGTACTCACCCCCTTGTGGCTGCAGTGTTGCCCTCAAGCACCCATCCAGCTCTGGATAGGCCACTGCCAGTATGCGGGCCATCAGTGAGGTCAGGGTTCGACAGGCACCCCTTCCTCGTTAGGAGGCCATCCCCAGCTGGAACTCCGCAGTCTTCCATGCCCAGCGTCTCAGGTCCTCCCACTGTTTGCGACAGTGGATGCTCCACCTGCCACACCCCCCCAGGGCCCGCACCTCCTTGGCGATGGCACGCCATACACCCTCCTACCCTTCTTTTGATGGCACATACCTGCAGAGGCAATGCAAACAGGCGAACACCATTAGACAAACGGTCCAGCCAGTTACACAAATGGCCCACCATACCCATTTACAGCACTAGTGGCACACACATAGCCCAGAACCCACCCAGGAGGACATCCCTCCTCCTCTTACATGATGTCTTCACACACACCTCTATACATGCATGCCACATGCATCGTGCCCACAGTGTACTCACCTGTTGGTCTGGAGGCCGATACAGCAGTCCGTACTGGGGTAGGACCCCATCCACCAGTCACTCCAACTCCTCAGAAGTGAAGGCTTTCTGGACAGATCACAATGACCCATTTCATCTATACGCATTGCAAACTACGGTTTTGGCTCCATTGTTCATTTTGGGACAGGCTCCTCACTCTTTTGTCCCTTACAATCAGGAAGAGGAGGAGGCAGAGGATGAGTGCCTCCATCTAACAGGTGGATCCCTGTACTACTCACCCAAGAAGGTCTGCCAGATAGTAGTGGCATGCTGCATGTTGCACAACGTGGACCTCAGATGCCATGTCCCTTTTCTGCAGGAAGTGGAGACTGGAGATGCCCCTGTGGCAGCAGTTGACCCTGAGGACAGTGAGGAGGAAGAGGAGGAGGCAGAGGATGAGAACAGAAAAACTGTAATCCGTTAGTATTTCCAATGACTCACAGGTGAGACAGTGTAACTTTACATGTCAATGACTTTGGTTGTATTCTGTGTGGCATTGGCATGCTGGTATTTCCCACTTCTATGCCCACTTACTGTTGCCTCTGGCTATTCATTTTGCAGATGTTGGTGATTTGACAAATACTCTTCGTGTGATCACAACAGCCAGCTACAGATAATTAATTCTATGCTCATTCTATGTACAGTTCTTTTGCACTGGTTGTACCTGTTTCAATCAATACATATTTGAAATACATGACATACTCAAAATAAATTTTTATTAAAGGGTGTTTATTGAAGTGCAAAGGGATGGGGTGAAGATGGAGGAAAGTCCAGGGTATTGTTCCAGTCTGTTTGTAGCACAAGTACATTGTCCAAGGGGACATAGGAAGGGGAGCGATGGCTGTTCAAGGTGGACAGGGTGACTGTTTGGGACACAAGGGGGACAATCAGGAGAGTCTCATTTCCTGGTGGGGGTCTTGGAGAGTGTCTCTGGCTTCTGTCTGGATCGCAGGGAACGTTTGCGGGGTGGTTCACCTTCTGCAGGGGGAGGGGTGCTTGTGGCCTGTGAGTTGTGTGGCAGGACCTCCTGGCCACTAGCTGCAGCAGATTTGGAAGGCTGTTCAGATGACTGGTTAGTGGCAGGGGCCCGCTGGTGTGAGACAGCCTCCTTCATAATGTTGGCTATGTCTGCCAGCACCCCTGCTATGAAGATCGGGGTGTTATTGATGACCTGCAAGTCCTCCCAGATCCCCTGGTACTGTCACTTCTGCAGCCGCCTGTTCCCCTGCATGTTGTCCAAGATCTGGCCCATCGTGTCCTGGATATGTTGATAGGCTCCCAGGATCTCGGAGAGTGCCGCCAGGAAAGTCAGTTCCCTGGGCCTGTCCTCCCCCGGTGCACAGCAGTCCTCCCATTGTCCCTTTTGGCCTGTGCCTCTGTCCCCTGAATGGTGTGCCCACTGCCACTGACCCCAGGTCCCTGATTGTCTTGGGCGTGAGGTGTAACATGGGGTCCATGTACAAGTGGGCACACTGCTGATTGACGTGTCCTGGGGACAGAGGTTTGAGTACGCTATGTGTGTGCTGTGGTGTTGGATACTGATGGGGGAGGCTCTGTGGTGGTCTGCGACTGGGCTTGGGTAACTGGCTGTCCAGTGGTCCCTGATGGGCCAGGTAGATCATCCAAATCCTGAAGTCCAGAGTTACTGTCATCACTGTGGGCCTCTTCTGTTGGGAGACTGGATAGTGCTAGCACCTCCCCTCTGGTGACATTGGCTGGGGTACCTGTTGAGATGTAAATGATGTGTTATGGTTAATGTGTATGACATATTGTAGATCCCTGGCTTCCCCTCTATGGTTAGTGTTGCTCTGCCAGCTTTTACTTGTGTACGTTTGTGTATGGTGGGATTGTTAGTTCTCTCTGCTATGCATGCTTTAGTGATGAGTGTCCATGCAGGGCTGTGAGGGGTGTCCATGCATTGGTACAGCTTGCAGGGCTTGGCGTTGGGATTAGAATGATATGATGGTGTTGTGTCAGTGGTCTTGGTGTCAGTCTTGTGCCAATAATTTGCATTTGTAAAGAGTTGTGGGTAATGTGTGTGTGTTTTATAGAGGCGGGGTGTGGTGTGTGAAAGGGTGTCAGATGTGTGTTGTTTGAATTGGCCAATGTAGTGTTGTTTTGCCTGTGGGTGTCCATTGTGAGTGTGGCGGTATGTATTGGCAATGGTTTACCACTGTTGAATGTCCACCGTGGTGATTTGTGGGTATTAATATGGTGGGCGTTGTTCTGTTGGCGTAATGGTGTGAGTTTTGATACCGTCACTTTATCACTGACCTTTGGTCTGGCGGATTTGTGTCTGTGGCTGCATTCTGTCGGATTGGTGTGTGTGTGTCATAATATGGGGAACGGATATCAGCCGCCGCGGTGGTAAGTTGGCGGCTGTCAGCGTGGCGGTAAGCGGGATTTACTGCCAATGTCATTATGAGTCCCATAATTGTTAAAGTAACACATTCCTCTTTACATACCTTTCCTATCAGCGAACACAATGTTTTAATCTACAAATGGAAATATCTCCCCTCCACCAACTCATAGGAGTAAAATATGTGCACATTAGGGTGAATAAAGACACTAGGCTTTGTATAAACATATTGCAGATGCTTAGTTTTATAATTTCAGAAACACTGCCTCTTTCACTATCAACTATATAGAGGTTGAACATTTGAGTTTTTTAACACACCATCCAATACTTGGTGATATCTCTCCATATTCTAAAGCCAATCTCTCAAAACCTATATTAATAAACATGAACCTCTGCAAACATCATTTGACTCACTTAACCTTGTACAGAATATATTTACCAATGGTAGTGCACTTATTGACACTTCCAAACAAACTTCTTCAAGTATATTTCTAATTACCTGAACTTTGAGCAGTTTCTGATGTAAAGTTGAAGACACCAAGGCCCATATTTATGGGAAAATGATGGAGTGCAACACTGCTGCAAAATTTGTAGCACAGCGGTCTGTAATTTTCACAACGCAGGGATGTGCAGTATTTAAGGGAATACTGCGCACCCCTGTGTTGCCCCCTACGCTGGCGCTAAATTCAGTTGCCAGCGCCAACGCAGGCATCCTTGCACCATCGTCCAAGGATGTCTGTGATGAGGGGTTTGATTGTTTATGTGCGGGAAGGTGTCCCATCCAGCACATACACAATCACTAATAGCGCTTTGGCACTTCTGTGTGTGCTGCAGAATGCAGCACACACGGAAGGGCCAAATCGTCATTTTCAAATGATTGTTTATGTGCAGGAAGGGACACCTTTCCACAACTAAACAATAATTTCTGGCTTTTTGCTCTTTCTATGCGTGCTGCAGAATGCATAGAATGCATAGAAAAAGTGAAAAATGAGGAGGAATAAAAGTATTTCTCCTCGTTGTGCCTTGCTAACACCACCCTATTAGATTTTGGCACTGCCTCAGGTTTGTAAATTGAAATCCCCTAAACATGGTTTGATTGGCACATCCACAATTAGTATATTTAATTTACTTATAAATGTACTTATAAATCCACAGTAAAGTGCACTACATGTGCCCAGTACTTTAAATTAAATGCTACTAGTGGGACTGCAGCACTGCTTGTGCTACCCTCTCAGGTAGCCCTTAAACATGTCTCCGGCCTTCAACTGCATGGCCTGTGTGACCGGTTCACACTGCCATGTCAACAAGGCATTTAAAACCTTTTGCCAACCCTTAAACTCCCTTTTCAATACAGACATGTCGCCCCTAAGGTAGCCTCTAGGTAGCCCACAGGACAGGGTGTTATGTAAATAAAGGTTAGGACATGTACTTTTAAGTTTTACATGTCCTGGTATTGAAAATCTCCCAAATTTATTTTTACTACTGTGAGGCCTAACCCTCTCATAGGTTAACATTGGGGACTCCTTATTATATTTAATAAGCTGTAAATCCTAATTGTGAAGTGGATATTTCATGTTTAGTACCTATGTCTAGTACCTATGGAATCATAATAGTAAATCCTCCTTAATGATAAAGTCGGATTTATTGTTACAATTTTGAAAATAATACATTTAGAAAGTTGGCATTTTCCTGCTCTTAGCCCTGTGTACCTGCAGCCTGTCTCCAATATATGTCTGGGCCGGAGTGACAGCTTGGATTGTACATTCCCTATAGACAGCCACACACAAGGAACTATTCAGTGTGACTGATGGGTCATCAACATCCTGATGGGCCATCCTGGGCAGGATGGGACAGAGAAACTGACACACTTGAATGGCCAGTTTCCTTCTTCAGCACAAAGGGCTGCACACCCCCCTGTAGTGAGTCTTGGGCCGAAGCAGAAAGAAAGAAATACTTGTTCATTTCAAGATCCCTTGTTTGAAGTCACCCCCACTTCAAAGGCACAACCTAATATAAGTACTGAATCTCTGACCCTCCTAACTCAGTACACTGCTGGATTTGTGAAGAACTCTGTCAGAAAGAAGGACTGCTGTGCTGCTACAAGGACTGCCACTCTGGACTATTGCTCTGAAAGAACTGCTGCCCTGCTGTCTGATGCCCTCTGCTCTGCTGAGGAAGGACTGGACTTATCTCATTTGAACCCAGATTGACTCCAAGGGCTTGATGACCTATCTCCTGTTTTTATGAAGTCTTAGGGACACAAAATACTTTGACATATCATCACTTCCAGCACGTGGACTTTGCTTGATGAAAGTCTTGCCCTGCCAACTGGTGATGAGCCAGTCCTTGATCCTTGCAAGTAGGTATAAAGTACTGCAACTGCCAGAACCCACACATCTCCATCAGAACCTGTGCATCTTCACCTTCACATGGGTCAGAACCATTGCATTCTTGCCATTGTGAGGATTGGACCCAGCACATTGCACTTGGAACTGCTGCATCGCAAGCACCGCATCGCTTCCACTACATGGAGATGATCAATGCATCCCCTTGACTGCAGGGAGAACCCCAGCACATGGGCTTCAGAACCAGTGGGAATCAGTGCATCATCTTTGTAACTGACACATCACCATGGCTGCATGGAGAAAATCAATGCGTCACCTCTCCTACGGGATCGACACCCAAGCATCACTCAGCTGCATCCTGCATCTTGCTGTTGCAACCAGGATCAAAGTACTTTTTTATAGCAGCCCTAAAGCGGTTCCTGTAGCCATTCCATGCTCCATCACAGTTGGCCTGAACTGTTGACTTTGTCCTGGTCTAGCGCAACCATGAAGCCCCAATTTGCAGCACTACAATTTATTTTTATTTTTTATTCATATCTTGACTTCTACTTATTTAGTTTTTGTTGTTTTGGTCTAGTTTTATTTTTAAAAATAAATACTACATATTTTTCTATCTTGATGTGGAGTCTTTTACTGTTTGAAGAGTTGCACAAATACTTTACACATTGTCTTTTAATTTAAGCCTGCCTGCTCTGTGCCAAGTTACCAGAGGGTGAGCATAGGTTAATTTATGGTGTGTAACTGACATACCTTCACTCGGATTTTGGTTCCTGCTTGGCCACAGTGCTGCCTCTCCCAACCAGCAACCCAATTTCAAACAGCCTCAGTTCCAAATTCAATCACTTCTGCCAATCACATCTCTGACAGGCTTCCTTCTCCTCCAAATCACCAAGAACAATCTGAGCCATCCCTGAATCTGCACCCATTAACATACCAGCATTTCTCCAACTACGTAATAAGAATTGTAAATATTGGATAAGCCTTGGCCACTTTTCTTTTTACTACCCCACATTTGATCTTGCAAGACTCTTACAAGATCGTAAAACACATCATGGCAGGACCAGTAGTTATACATTGGGGTCTTGAAAGAGGCTCATGGGATCCTCAAATACCTTGTGGCATGCTCAGTAATTTCCCTTCAGGTGTTGTAAGCCTTTCGCAAGATCACACATTTCCATGCAGCAAACTTCACTCCCTGAAGCTTGTGAGTTACTCTCTGAGACAGTCTCACTGAATCTCAGCAAAATTGTAGGGGAATAGCAGTATGTGAGATGGGGTATCCTCTCCACTTAAACCTATCTCTTAAATAACAGGTGTGTGTAGTTGGGTATGGGAAGAGACTGACCTCTCCGCACAGACCTCTGTCTTAGATGACAGGTGTACATATTAGTGTGTATGGAAGGAGTGGCCTCTCAAGTGAAACAGGGTATGGGAATAGACTATACCCTACTTGCAATATTTACAAAGCCAATGGGCATAGATAGTACACTCTGACAAACAACATCTTCAGTAATACTCCTTCCTACAATACCAAGTGTGCATACTACATTGTATTCAAAGATCACCTACTCCTTTCTACTGTTTACGATCCCACAAGAGTCCTGCAAGATCTTAACTTTTTGGGGAAATATCAATTAACCATCCACTCTTCACAGTACTTATCTCTTACACACTTCCTCTCAAAAACAATGACCACAAAATGCCTTCCTACTAATGGAGTGGAGTATTCAGAACTCATCTACCCCTTTTTACTATTCACAATCCACAAGAGTCTTGCGTGATCGTAAAAATTAGTTAAAAATAATATACATTTATTGTTGTCACATGAGTAATCCCTAGGACACCTCCTGTCTGTATCTAGTCCTCCTGCTGGCTCCTTATTAGATTTTGTATTTCATTTCTAAACCACGTCAATTTTTTACAGTAAACAGTAATCAGCTATCCAGTCAGAGTGCTCGCTCTCACAAGACTCACAGGCACCTCTTGCACCCATGAGCATGTGAAGGATCTCAGGAAAATGGGCATTTCACCCAATCACAGGCCTTTATTTTTAAATATTGTGCTCTTGTGGGAGGCTTGCTGGACTCTCGCAGCCCAACCATCCAAATATACAGTTATATTTGACCCTTAATTTCTACTGAATGGATTTACACCAAATCACAAAAAGCACCATCTGCGGACCAAGATCTAGCTCTTGTCAAATTCAGTGCAATTCCATTTAGTAGTTTTTGCTATATCATGTCTATGGAAAATGCATGAGAATTTTACATTTTGGTATCCCCTTTTTTCTCGGCCCCCGCTTGAGTGATCACCCCAAAACTTTCCAGAAAGGAGCTAAGGTGGAGGAACTTTTTTTGGAAGGCTTTCTGAAGTTTCATTAAAAGGGGCCAAAGTTATTCCTAAACAAAAAAATGCTCTGTCTATGGTGTGTGTAGTAGGGTGTCTGCATGAACTGCCCTCTCTTTCTAGACCACTTTCTCAGATAATGGGAGTGCATAGTAAGGTGTGTAAGGCAATATATCACCCTCACTTCATCAATAAAATAAAGGTACTACTTTACATACTTCAAACTAAAGTTTGTGAATTGGCCCTGTGAATCCAGAATCAACTGTTAATATTCTAAAGTCAGTAAATACTTTATGCGACTCAATCAGGCCATAAAAGTTACATAAAAAAATAAAGGCAATAAAATGCAACAGAGAAAACTACATAATTTTAAATCATTAATTTCCATTACCGCTAGACAAAAGTAAAAAATATAGGGCCTTATTTAGATCTTGGCGGTCTTACTGACAACCCGCCGCCGTGGAAGACCAGAGAACACCATCAAGTTGAGGCCTTTCCACCTGCCGTATTTAGGTGTTTTGTGGCTGAGCCGCCGACTGCCAGGACGGAGTGCTCTTTCTAGTTGTCAGGCTGGTGGGTTCCCGCTGACCATATTAAGATGTTGCAGTCCAGCAGGTGATGTGCTGCCAGCAGATTGCATGATGGGGGGAGGTCACCACTGGACACAATAAACATGGGAAAAATGCTATGGAATACAGGTGGGAACTATAAGTGAACACCTGCCTTGTGGGGACTAACCTTTCGCGATGTCATACAAATATACTGATAACAGAAAGATCTTAAGAAAAATTCATGATTCAGGATCCTGCTTCAAATTTGCAAATATATTGTTATTTAATCATGCACACGGAACCATCCTTGTGGGAACATGAACAGGTGCCACCGTCTTTGTGAGGACCTAGGCCATAATCCTATTTGTGATTGAATACAGTCAGAGGCACATAGCTAAACATTTAATTTATCAACAATAAACACAAATAGCATTATGATCTATTTACATATGAATTGCAGAATATATACCAGGGGTATACATAAAAGATGGATTATGTTAATGTGTCAGAAAATATCATATCTTGATTACAGAAAGGCACTCAAAGCTGTATCTAACCAATGTATTTATTCTCCAAATTTTTTTAAATAAGGAAACTAGCACATAAAATTAACATATGGAACAAAGGAACGTGATCAAAAGGGAACCCATAATGTGATTAGCTACTAAAGGTTTTGTCAAAATAGCTATTAGACCACACCTCCCTATGAATGCATGTAATGTTAATGTCTGCATGCGGATAGTGCTGGATGATGCCCATGGAGGTGGCAGGTAATCACTGTATTGGGACTGTATTGGGATAATGTCACTTGAGGTGGTATGTGCTCACTGTAGCACCAGGGTCTGTACTGAGATAGTGACTTCAGCTGTGATGATAGTACCTACAAAGTTACAGTGTGAAGATAATTTTATTCTACTCCCCATACCTATAGTATATGATTATAGGAGTGCCCAAGTCCTCACAGAGCTAATGTGTGAATGTAATCATGCCCAAGTCCACACAGAGAGGGTATGTAATAATAGATGAAGTTCAAGTCGGATGTTGTAGCCCCCACAGCGATAGTATGTGAAGATGATTGTGTTTAGGTCCACACTGAAACAGTGTGTAAAGTTAAATCTAAAATCCCATTACAAAGTGTATGAAGTTAATGATGTACAAGTCTACAGAGAGGTTGTGTGTAATTAAGAAATGCACAAGTTCCCACAGCAATGGTATGTTATCATAGTGACGTTCCAGTCCCTACAAATACAGTGTGTTATTAGAGTAATGTTCAGGTCCCCACAGAAATAGTGTGTTATTATAGTAATGTTCAAGTCCCCACAAAGATAGTGTGTTATCATTGTTATGTTCTAGTCCACACCAAGACAGTGTGGGAAAATGATTCTATTCAAGCCTCCAATGAAACAGTGTGTAAAGGCAAAGCATAAATTCCCATACAGAGAGTGTGAAACTAATAATGTTCAAGTCCAAACAACAGATATGTGTAAAGTTCCAACAACAGTAGTGTGCGAAGATGAGGGTATTTAAGTCCACACTGAGAAAGTGCATAAAGTCAAAGCTTAGATCCCATTACAGAGAGTGTGAAGTTAATCATATTCAAGTCCACACAGAGGTTGTGTGCAATTGAGGAGTGTTCAAGTCCCCACAGAGTTGGTGTGTAAATATACTGATATTTAAGTCCCCGCAGAGATAGGCCCTCATTACAACGTTGGCGGTAAATCCCGCTTACCCCCGTGCAGAAGACCGCCAACACACCGCTGCGGCAGTGGAATTCCGCTACAGCTATTATGACCCACAGCTCAGAATCTGCCAAAATCTAGACACCCACACAAGTCCGCCACACCAAAGGTCAGTGATAAACTGGCGATAACAAAACCTCCACCGTCATGCCAACAGGAATACGCCCACACTATCACAACCCACGAATCCACGCTGCAATCTTTCAACCGCGGTATTCCATTGGCGGTACACACCGTTGCGCTCTAAATACACACATACTTACAAAACACAACCACATTGAAAAAATCGAAATACACACACCTGATACAGATACACACACCACTCCCACACACCCAATACAATATAAAACACACACCCACATTACCCACAAACCCTTATGACCAGAATTGCGACAGAAGGCCAGAGAGAGACACCACCATCAAGAAACTAGCATCCACAGGCACTCAACACCATCACTCAGACAACATCCACGCACCTGACACAACACACACAAACACATCCCCTCACACATGACAAGCAACACCACCTCACACATCACCCACACCACCCAATGGCACGCAAAAACACCCCAGGTTTTCTGAGGAGGAGCTCAGGGTCATGGTGGATGAAATCATCCGGGTAGAGCCACAGCGATTCAGATCACAGGTGCAGCACACCTTCATAGCTAGGAAGATGGAGCTATGGCACAGAATCGTGGACCGGGTCAACGCAGTGGGACAGCACCCAAGAACACGGGATGACATGAGGAAGAGGTGGAATGACCTACGGGGAGAAAGTGCGTTCCGTGGTCTCAAAGCACCAGATTGCAGTTCAGAGGACTTGCGGCGGACCCCCACAACTAACAACATGGGAGGAGCAGGTCTTGGCTATACTTCATCCTGAGGGCCTCACAGGAGTAGCTGGAGAATGGACTCTGGTAAGTCAATTCCTAAATACCATATCCCCCACCCTACCTGCATGCTATCACTTACCCCTACCCTCACCCTCACCCCCATCACTCCACCACCTCACATATGCCCCATTACCACAAACCATCCATCCCAACACCAAGCCCTGCATGCAACAACAAAGCATGGACACCCATCACCAAAGCATGTCCACTACAGATACCCACACAGACTCACAATACAATTATCACACAAGGTCCTGGGTACAGGGTCACCCACCCATTGCACACGATGGCACACACAGATGCAATAATCATGCCTCTACTCCCCTGCAGGACCCCTACCCAATGTCACCAGACAGGAAGTTCCAGACATGTCCACCCCCCCCCCACAGAAGAGGCCCACAGTGATGACATCAGCTCTGTCCAACTGGATCTAGATGACCAGCCCGGCCCATCTGGGACCTCGGGAGAGTCGGTTCCCCTCACACTAGCACAAGCCACCACAGAGCCTCCCGCCTCAGGAAACACCAGCACAGCACCTACCCAGCAGGCCCATACCTCTGTCCCCTGGACACGTCAAGCAGCAGTGTATCCACCACTACAGGGAACCCAGGCAAACCCACAAACCCAAGAACAGCAGGGACCTGGGGGCAGTGGGCACACAGTTCAGGGGACAGAGGCACAGAAATGCCGGGGAACTGGGAGGTCTGCTGTCCGACAGGGGGAGGACAGGCATAGGGAACCCACTCTCCACGAGGCCCTCTCCAACATCATGGGAGCGTACCATCATTCCCAGGAGACGAGGGCAACGGTACTGGCCAAGTTTCAGGAAACCCAGCGGTTGCAGGAGGAACAGTATTTGGGGATCAGGGAGGAACTCAAGTCCATCAACTCCACCTTGGTCACCATTGTAGGGGTGCTGAAGGACCTTGTGAACACCAGGAGGGACACTGTGGCACAACAAGGGGCCCCTGGCACTAGCCTGGACGATGAACTTCCCACCACCTCCGCCGGCGCTAGTGGACAGGAGGCACCACCACAGGACCGTGACACCAGCACCCCACTCCCTGCAGATGGAGAACCACCCCCCAAACGCTCCTTGATATCCAGGACAAAGACAGAGAGCAATGCCAAGACCCCCGCCAAGAAATGAGACCACCCTGAATGTCATCCTTCTGTCCCACTTTGTCACCCTGTCCATCCTTAAACTGCCCTAGCCCCACTTCCTATGCCCCTTTGGACAATGCACCTGTGAGACTAATAACTGGACTCTGCCATGGACATTCCTCCCCCATCACCCCTGACCATTTTACAACCCCCTCCACTATTTTGCACTTAAATAAACTCCCTTGAATCACAATACAATCTGGAGTCAGTCTGTGCTTTCACAAATGTGTATTTGCAATAACTGAGGAAAGTAGCAATGTCCATTGTATTGTCAACATACCTATGTCACTCAGCTCTAGTCCATGAGGTAACATAGCAGAGGTCACACAGTGGGACCCACATCTGTGAAATGGAAAGGCAAAGTGACAGGTCAGGGTCCATACACTGGGTGAAAGTGACAGACATATGATGGGTCTCACAATTTTATCAGATGTAGGAGGCAGTGCTGTCTTCTTACCTGTGTCTCACTGGAAGTATTACTGGATCACGTTGTTTCTGTTGTCGATATCCTCTTCTTCTGCCTCCTCTTCTTCACTGTGCACAGGCTCCACAGCTGCCACAAGACCTCCTCCTGGACCATCCTCCTGCAGAAAAGGCACCTGTCGTTGCAAAGCCAAGTTGTGCAGCATACAGCAGGCCACGATGATCTGGCACACCTTCTTTGGTGAGCAGTAGAGAGAACCACCTATCATATAAAGGTACCGGAACCTGGCCTTCAGGAGGCCTAAGGTCCTTTCTAACACTCTCCTAGTTCGCACATGTGCCTCGTTGTAGTGTTCCTCTGCCCTTGTCCTGGGATTTCTCACTAGGGTCAGTAGCCATGACAGGTTTGGGTAACCAGAGTCACCTGCAAATGTCGAGGAACAACTGATAGACACACTCTAACCTTTAGGGACAACCCCATACCCAGACAACTTTTCACAGGGTATAGGATCCTTGTCCTCACCTATTAGCCACACACGGTGCCTCTGGAGTTGCCCCATCACATAAGGGATGCTGCTATTCCTCAGAATGTAAGCATCATGCACTGAGCCAGGAAACTTGGCGTTCACATGGGAGATGTACTGGTCGGCCAAACACACCATCTGCACATTCATTGAATGATAGCTCTTCCGGTTTCTGTACACCTGTTCACTCCTGCGGGGGGAACCAAGACCACATGTGTCGCATCAATGGCACCTATGATGTTGGGGATATGTCCCAGTGCATAGAAGTCACATTTCACTGTAGGCAAATCCTCCACCTTAGGGAACACAATGTAGCTGCGCATGTGTTTCAGCAGGGCAGACAACACTCTGGACAACACGTTTGAGAACATAGGCTGGGACATCCCTGATGCTATGGCCACTGTTGTTTGAAAAGACCCACTTGCCAGGAAATAGAGTACTTACAGGACCTGCACTAGAGGGGGGATTCCTGTGGGATGGTGGATAGATGATATCAGGTCTCGCGCCAACTGGGCACACAGTTCCTGGATTGTGGCACGATCAAGTCTGTGGTTGACTATTACATGTCTCTCTTCCATTGTCGACAGGTCCACCAGCGGTCTGTACACCGGAGGATGCCGCCATCTCCTCACCTGCCCCAGCGGACGTGCCCTATGGATGAGAACAGCGAGCACAGAGTCAGCCAACACTGAGGTAGTAAAAAAACAATTTTATTGCACACATTTGTCAATACGCTATGTGCATATGCAAGGTCTAGATATGTGTGACGCATTTAAAAGTAATGCCATGTGGCTCCCTGAAATGGCGGCTGCCTTACCTGTAATGTGGGACAAGGGGATATGAGGTAACTGCGCTGGTGTTGTACACCATTGTGGTAGACGGTCGAAGACCGGGCGCAATCCTGCATTGGTTAACATTGGACCCTATGGATCCTAGGAGCCAATGACGATGCACACTACCGGTGATGGTACGTACCGCCGCGGACGTGACTGACATTTTCTGTCTGTTCACTCACTTGATACCTGATCTTCAACAGGAGAGGACCTACACTACAATTGCTGCTGTGACCTCAGTCTGGAATCAACGATGGCTCATGTGTCTGGGGAAAGGGCCCCTGCCTTCACATCGGAGGAGTTGGATAAACTAGTGGATGAAGTCCTCCTCCAGTACACGCTACTCTACGGTCCTCCAGACAAACAGGTGAGTACACTGTGAGCATGCTGTATGGGCAATGCCTGTTTGGAGTGGTGTGCATGGAATATACAGGGGGGGATGAGGCCTGCATGATCGGACAGTGAGTGTATGTGCGTCAGGGCAAGGCTGGGAACGTGGGACAATGACTGTGATGGTCCGGATGGTTAAAGATTTTCCTTTTCCCCTGTACTATTCCTGTAGATCAGCGCCCACCAGAAGAAGGGCATTTGGCGTGCCATCGCCAAGGACATCCGGACCCCGGGGGTTCACCACAGACGGATCACCGACTGCCAGAAAAGATGGGAGGACATTTGCCGTTGGAGCAAGAAGACGGCAGAGGCCCAGCTGGGGATGGCCTCTCAACGTAGGAGGGGTGCCCGTCGCACCATGACCCCCCTGATGTTCTGGATCCTGGTGGTGGCGTATCCGGTGTTGGATGGGCGCTTGAGGGCATCACAGCAGCCACAAGGGGGTGAGTACTGTCACATCCATCTGACTGCGCACATTGGAGCTGTCTGGGTGGGGGAGGTGGGCAGTGGGTTCTCCTAGGCTAGGGCGAGCTTTGTAGGCAAGGACCCTTTGTGAGGCAGGCTAAGTAGCACCCCAACCCCACCAGTGGTAAGAGCCATCTACACCTAGTCAGGCTCCTGTGACTTCCATGTGTGCAGTATTCGGGCATAGGCCTTGTACCCCATGTCCCTGTGATGAATTAGGGAACTCTAAGTGCCTGGCATACTGCAGAGGGCTGCTCTGTCTCTAGTGCCGCCAACGGTAGTGGTATTGCATGCACTGAACATGTCTTTCTTCTTTCTTCCCCCCCTTTTTGTGGTCTCCCTGTTCTTGTGTGCATTAGCATCATCAGGCGGAGGAGCATTGCCACCGGAGCAGGAGGGAGCTGGATCCCACATGGCCCTGGAGGGCGAGACAACGGAGTCTGAAGTCACCAGTGGGACGGAGGGCGAGGGGAGCTCCACGGCGGGGACAAGAGCAAAGACCAGTGACACCGACTCCTCCTCTGATGGGAGCTCCCTTGCAGTGGTGGGCCCCTCTGTGCCCAGAGCATCTACAGATACAGTCGCCACCCCCCCACCAGCACTGCCCTCCCAGCAGCCCCTCAGCGTTTGTCCCGTGGCCACTCACCCAGGCAGGTGGACATCTCCTTCGCCCTAGGCACCTCAGGCCCTGCCCCAGTCAGCCCTGCTGCCCTCAGTGAAGTGGCCATTGATCTCCTGAGATCCCTCACTGTTGGGCAGTCTAACATTCTGAATGCCATCCAGGGTGTAGAGAGGCAGTTGCAACAGACAAATGCATACCTGTAGGGCATTCATTCTGGTCAGGCAGCCCAACAGCTAGCATTTCAGGCTCTGGCCTCAGCACTGATGGCAGCCAATGTCCCTGTGTCCCGCCTCCGCCTCCAACTTCCTCCACCCAGACCCAATCCCCTGTACCTCAGCCTATCCCAAGCACACCATCAGACTACCATGCACACACCTCAACACACAAGGGTGGCTCTGGAAAACATAAGCACCACACATCCCACAGACACTCACACAAGCATCATACCCATGCACACATACCAACATCCACTGCCTCCACTGTGTCACCCTCCTCCACGTCTCCCTCCTCCCTCCCTGTCACATCTCCACTCACACCTGCATGCACTACATCTTCAGCCACTACCTCCATCACCAGCACGCCCATCACCCCACACCGCTCATGTACACTCACCACCCCCACTACCATTCACACATCCCCTGTGTCCTCTCCCAGTGTGTCTGTGAGCCCTCCTCCCAAAGTACACAAACGCAGGCACACACCCACCCAACAGCCATCCACCTCACGATAGCCTCCAGCCCATGCACCTTCATCCAAAGTCAGCAAACAAACACCTCCTTCAACCACTAACGCTTCCTCCACTCCCAAACCCCCTCCATCTACCTGTCCCAGTGTGTCTAAAAAACTTTTCCTGTCAAACCTTGACCTCGTCCGGCTCCTAGGGCCCGCCTTTCCAGGTCCCAACCCAGCACCTCAGCCACCACAACACCGGGCACAGTGGTGCCAGCAATAGCCGGATTTTGGAGTGCGCCAAGCAACAGGGCTGCCAGAGTCCCAAGGAGTGAGGCCAAGGACATTCCCCCACCTCCTAAACAGAAAAAGTTGCCCACATCCCGGAGGGAGAAGGCCAAAACACCTGCCACCAAGGGCTCAGGCAAGACAATTGTTGAAAGTGACAAGACAGCTGCACCACCACCCAAGGTGGGGAAGGCTCTGAAAATGAAAGGCAATTCAACATCACCGCCAACTTGTACGGCGGACAAGACCGCCACATGTACCGCCACCACGGACACCGCCGCCAGCACCCCAGATAATGAGCCCTTCAGCAGCACCACAGTCAGCGAGCCCGCCACCAGCACCACCGCTACTGACACCGCCACCAGCACCGCAGTCAGTGAGCCTGCCACCAGCACTGCTGCTACGGACACCGCCGCCAGCACCGCGGTCAGTGAGCCCGCCACCAGCACCGCCGCTACTGACACCACTGCCAGCATGGCTGTCAGTGAGCCAGTCACCAGCACGTCAGTCAGTGAGCCAGCCACCAGCACGGCAGTCAGTGCGGCCGCCACCAGCACCGCCGCAACAATGACCGCCACATGCACCGCCGCAACAATGACCGCCGCAAGCACCACCGCTACTGACCCCGCCGCCAGCATCGCCAGCGGCCCCACGACATCCTTAGCCATCCCCAGTGGTTGTTTGTACGAGGCTGGTGGTCAGTTCCAGGGGCCTGGGCAGCTTGCATGTTGCACCACCGTCAGTAGAGTGTCACATCCACTACCCCAGTCCTTGGCAGGATGAAGCACTCTGGGCACCAAGCCCCCTCCACAGTCCTTGGCAGGATGAAGCACTCTGGGCACAAAGCCCCCTCCAGAACCAGTGGAGAAAGACATCCACTACCTCTGTCCTTGGCAGGATGAAGCACTCTGGGCACAAAGCACCCTCCAGAACCAGTGGAGAAAGACATCCACTACCTCAGTCCTTGGCAGGATGAAGCACTCTGGGCATAAAGCCCCCTCCAGAACCAGTGGAGACTGTTATCCACTTGAGAGACTGTGGCTTTGCACTCCCCAGGATAAAGCAGTGGGCAAGCCACCCACTGGAGAGACTTGAGAGACTGTGGCTTTGCACTCCCCAGGATAAAGCAGTGGGCAACCCACCCACTGGAGAGATTTGAGAGACTGTGGCTTTGCACTCCCCAGGATAAAGCAGTCGGCAAACCACCCACTGGAGAGACTTGAGTGACTGTGGCTTTGCACTCCCCAGGATAAAGCAGTGGGCAACCCACCCCCTGGAGAGACTTGAGAGACTGTGGCTTTGCACTCCCCAGGATACATCAATGGGTATGGAGCCCACTCGTGGAGCTGGAGTCGTGCACTCATCTGGCTTAGGTGCCCCCACTTCCGTTCCCCCTGAGGTGCCTGTTTTATTTCGATCTGATGACCCTGCAGTGTTCTCTCCGTTTCGATCAGGTATCGAGTGTTGGCCACGCCCATGCATTTTGGGCCCAGTGGTCCACGGACTATATAGGTGCAGTACCTGGACTTGAATTCTTGGTGTACATAATTGTTTATAGTGTATATACATTATTGACTAATGGATTAATCTTGATTACAATGGTTACAATCATTTCCTTTTGTCATTGCGTTCTTCCAGGGAGGGTTGGGGGGTGTAAATGTAATGTTACAGCATGCATTGGTGTGTATGTTGTTGTGGGTGGGGGTGTTGCATGTTGCATGTATGTGTCACTCTCTTTTCCCTACCCCTCCCACTTCCCTGTGTTGTAGGTGCAGTACTCACAGTGGTCGTCGCCGCCATCGTTCGTGCTCGTGGTAGAGGAGCAGGAAGACAATCGCAGGGAGGATTTGGAGTTCAGGCTCCATGGCGTCCTGGTTCCTCGAGGGGTGTGTAGAGGTGAGTGTTTTCCCTTCCAAGTCCTGTTTCTGCCGTGTTTTTGTTCGCGTTGGTTCCGCCCCGGAAAAGATGGCGGATTGGCCTCTCATAATAGTGTGGACGATACATTGTCTTCCGCCTGTCTATTGGCGGTGACCGCCATGCTGTTTGTTTGTACCGCTGTGGTGGTCAGAGTGTTAAAGTGGCTGTCTATGTTGGCGGTTTCCGCCATGGTTGTGATTCCATTTTTTTTACCGCCGGCCTGTTGGCGGTTTTACCGCAGCTTTACCACTGACCGCAAGGGTTGTAATGAGGGCCATAGTGTGCTATTATAGTGATGTTCAAGTCCCCACAGTGATAGTGTGTTAGTACAGTGATGTTCAAGTCCCCCATGATAGTGTGTTATTATAGTGATGTTCAAGTCCCCACAGAGATAGTGTGTTATTATAATAATGTTCAAGCCCCCACAGTGATAGTGCGTTATTATAGTGATGTACAAGTCCCCACAGTGATAGTGTGTTATTATTGTGATGTTCAGGCCCCCACTGAGATAACGTCCCCTCTAGGATAGTAACATAAACCCACACACACACACACACACACTGTATCTCAGTCATATGTATCCCCCTGTACAACACACTACAAAAGACATACACACTCATATCTATTGTCATTCCACCATAACACAACACGTACATGCCAAAAACACACTTTGACGTACATCCATGACACAACATACACACACTGTTCACAGTGCAACCACACACAACACATCCACAACCAACATACACATCTACACAAACACATGCATACACAAGCACAACTACACACTTCATGACAACAGCGGTCACACAAACACACTAATCTGAATGTTGCATGCAGCAACAAAAAACCCACACAACAACATCAAAGCCATCTGCAAGTGGCACACATACTGACACAACCAGATCACCAACTCCAGCTCCCCCAACTCAATCAGCCAATCGCATCACACACACACATGTACATGTACAGAATGGAGGCACAACATGACAGGTACAGGTCTACTTGCAATACATGGACACAGTTGACAAGTGTGATTCTACTGTCATTGTGGTGCTAGCATTCATTTGACAATGAATACTGACACCAAAATGACAGTTGTGTATGTGTACGATATGTGTGATGTAGCAGTGTCCCCATTCATGTCTTAGCAAATCATGTCATCAACACATGCATGTCACAGTAATTTGAAAAATCGTTGGATTGGTTCTAAGCTCCTATGTGCTGTCCACACAATGTACACAGGCAATGCGGGTTTTCTACTTTGGAGTTCGGCAATGGGGTGAGGGGGTCATGGTTTTTCTGTGGTCTAGTGGCATCAGCGACAAAAGGGTGTTGTCCAGTTGAAAACTGAAGTGGCATCAGGGAAAAAGGTATGTTTTCACCCCATTTTTCGGCAATGCTGCCAACTCAGATGTGGAGGTCGGACTGCCCTAGTTGGTCTAGCGGAAAGGCACATCCAAATCTGAATGGCTGTATAGGTGGCCGGAGTCCCTCAGTCAGCCACTGTTAACTATGATACTATAGATGCGCTTGGGAATCCTTGACGGAGTGGGCAGGACTCATGTGGGCTTTTGCCTATAGGACCGTCAATATTTAAATCTGGTGGGTGAACCCCCAAGGTGGTGGATGGGTTTTCAGTCAGAAAACTGCTGGCTGGACGATAACCACTAAGATCTAAATCAGGCCCTTAGTATCTATTGCAGGTCTTTAAAGCGCTTAAAATATAGTTCAGCACTGCATGAATAACTTCACGGTTTCGCAGGAGTAATAGATAGGTCAAAGCCAACTAATGCAATCTGGTCCCTGATGCTTGTAACACTGGTCGGAGAAACTGCCTTCCCTGTGAAGTATAAAGAGTACAAAATTAAATAAAGAGCTTTGTGCATTGGTATGGGAAACCGTCACAGGGGCAGGGAGGGAGTGATGGAAACCAGATGCCTTGTACTAGGAAACTTGCCAGGAAGAGCGTAGTCTGAAGCTGAATCCTGATCATCAAAATTGTTTGTCTCTCATTTAAAATTCTCTGTAGGTGTACCCCAGGCTGTGCAATGGGTTGTGGGGGATAAATGTCTAACTCTGTGCATCTATTCACAATTTTAGCCTGATTGGTTAGTTTGTGAAAAAGATCTTTAATTCTACTGCGCAAAATATTGCTAAGGCTGCCCAGATTGAAAAATATGCTTAGTAATGCTGAGCTTAGTAAACTTAAGCCATGGAATATACAAAGAGTTTTTGAAGGACAAACAATCACCGAATACTGAAAAATTAGGCTTCGGGGATATTCCACACTTTAAGACAGAGTAACAGGGGCTGTAGTTTTATGTCTTCTAAGTAGCCCAACCCAACTTCTTCATGGCAAAAGGATGCAGGAGTAGATTGTGACACAGCCAGCAACCTTCTCAAAAATGTATTTTCAATAATGTGAAAAGAATTGCTGTTAGCGTAACCCCAAACACCAGCACCAAATGAGTCAATCGATACACATGTGTTTTTTTTTTAAAAACACAGCAATTCTTTAGCTGGCTTGTGCCTTAATCGTTTAGCTAATCTAAAAAACAGCATCAATTGCCTTTGAAACTGTTGAGCCCTTACATTCAATAAAAACTTCCAGTTAAAATCACCATCAACAGGTAAATCTAATTGGTGAAGTGGGGGGGGGGTTATGATTTCTGAGCTTCAGCCAGACTTGTGGATGGCAGTCGGACCACAGCCAATGCAGCGGTCTGACCACCACATTACAACCCTGGCTTGTAGGGCCACCAGGGAACCTGCAGCTCCACCAGGATAAGAGATCCTGTCTGTCTGGAGGTTGGTGGTGTCCCTAATCCTCCAGGGCAGTGCTGCCCTGGGTATTATGACCTCGTTCTCTGTCAGCCTCTTCATGGTGGTAACACCCCCATGAAAAGGCTAGTGGATAACGGGTGCAGGGCCCCCCCCATACACTTAACTTGAGCAGTGCAGGGTTCCCCTGACCAGCACCATCACAATGTTAGTGAACATTGAGATGGTGCTGATGCACCCTGTGGGCTACAGCATTGCCCCCAGCTTGATTACGAGCTGGAGGCAATGCTGTAGCCTGTTTCCCACCAGGCCAGTGGGCAGAAACTCAGGTTTCCATCCGCTGACCTAGAGGGAAACTCTTAATGACACCGGCAGGGATGTTGCCGCATAGGCGATGGCCACCCTGTTGGGAGTTTTGCAGATGGGCTTTCCTATCCCCCAAACTCGAAAAGTTTACTTATAATCAATACTATTGAACACTCTAAAAGTATAACAGAAACTAACAGAACTGTAGTATGCACTTCAAAATCAGACTTCAAAGCAGATGATGATGACATTAATACATCATCAAACTCAATTAATAACAATCAGTTTTTGGGATGGGCCATCCTTATCCCTAATACAAATCTGGACTTGCATGTGTGGGGACAGACAATCACATGTGGGCAAAACAAAATAAGAGACAAAAACAATTTGCAAAAAATCATCAAACTAGGAGAACTCACTATAAAAATGTGCCGGTGTAATTTTCTAAGTGCAAAAAGAAATAAGAAACTACATTGAAATTTATATACCTCTCCTCATGGGACAGCAAACAGGAAAGTTTTGTCGATCCACAGCGTTCACAACATCTCAGTATCAGTGGGCTGCAACATCAGGGTAGCGCAGAACACGAGCTGCATGTAGAGCAAGTAAGCAGTTCGGAATTTAATGGGCATATTAGCAGTGAGCAGCATAAGCGAATGGGACATATAAGACTAAATGGAAACTCACAACAAAGAGGCTAAAAATGGAAGAAGACTTGGAGATGAACAAGAGATAACAGCATGAACACCCAAAAAGAACTCTCTCTTAGGGCCAGATGTAGCAAACCATTTGCGAGTCACAAACGGCGAAAATTGCCGTTTGCGAGTCGCAAACGTGTGTTTGCTATGCAGAAATGCATTTTACGAGTCGGAACCGACTCGCAAAACGCATTTCAGAGTCGCAAATAGGAAGGGGTGTTCCCTTCCTATTTGCGAGTCGCAGTGGTATGCAACTCCAGAGTTGCAGTTACCATCCACTTGAAGTGGATGGTAACCCACTCGCAAACGGGAAGGAGTCCCCATGGGACCCCTTCCCCTTTGTGACTGGACCCCAAATTATTTTTTCAGGGCAGGTAGTGGTCCAAGTGACCACTACCTGCCCTGAAAAAATCAGAAACAAAAGGTTTCGTTTTTTTTTCTAAGTGCAGCTCGTTTTCCTTTAAGGAAAATGGGCTACACTTGGAAAACAAAAAACTGCTTTATTTAAAAGCAGTCACGAACATGGAGGTCTGCTGACTACAGCAGGCCTCCATACCCGTTAGTGCCCATAGTCGCTATGGGGCCGCAATTTGCGACCCACCTCATTAATATTAATGAGGTGGGTCTTTGCGACCCCATAGCGACTCGCAGACTGTGTCTGAGACACCGTTCTGCATAGCAAACTGCGACTTGCAATTTGTGAGTCGCACGGACTCGCAAATTGCAAGTCACAATTTGCTATCTTGCTACATCTGGCCCTTAGTTTCAAAACTTTTTCCTTAACTAGAAACGTCCACACATGTCTGATTGGTCCTCCATGTGGGCTCATCTTGCACAACTTAATCAATATCCAATAGAAATATGATGACATCAAGTTTGCTACTATTCAGGATTTTCTCGGGGAAGATGTGAAGTTATCCCAAAGAATTCATACAGTTCTGCCAAAATATAATGCCTGTTTGCCAACTGAAACTTTGTGATTCTTTCCCACAATGCACAGGATAATCCTAACAGTACTAATGCAAAATGAATAAGGCTTCCTGTCTTGTTCGACAGGTAGAACAAATGCTGTTACATTTGTTACTAGTTAAAACATGTTCTGTGTCTTTAATACAACTGGACATTCACCAACACATCAGCAACCTAGAAAATAATTCAAGTCAAAGGAAACGGAATCCATTAGTACGTTTCCTCTACTGCTGCAAAATTAAATCTTCAGGCCTAGCTTAGCTAAGGAAACCTAAATACATATTATTGCAATTAATACATATACATCATATTACTCGCCTTTACAATTTGAATCAAATATCCAAAGCAAATAAATTAATTGTAAACATCATTTATGCCTGACATTAGAAATAGTTTAAAGTTGCATTTCTTTTTCTTCACACATGTAACTCTTTATTAAAAATCATTTAAATCAATATAAGTACGATGAATTCATGTTAATTTAATATTCATAACATATTTCTATCTCTACTGTTCCTCTAAAAATAATAATTTTAATATTAATTCTTGTCAGTAGTTCAGAAAATTTTAAATTTAAAATGTTTTTCATGGCAAATGCAAGGTAAAAAAATAAAAATGAAGGTCTCAAATTGAACATGCACATTTGTACATCTCATGTTAATTTCTCTGTTAGGCTTTAAATGAAACTTGTAAGTCACAAAATGCAAACCTTTATGCCACTAATGTATTAATAAAATTGACCTCTATCACAAGTGAACATTAGGCATGTTAATATGAGATAGAAGGAGTTATTAGAGTATAATGTTACTCCTGTATGAAGCAAGTGCCTTGAGGACAAAGAGTTTTGAGATCGTGTGAAAATCTTGTATTCATAGAGGGAAAGCTTTTTAACACATTTGTGATAGAGCAATATGTTCAAGCTGCCGGTCCCAGTTCCCCACAGTATTGCTGTTCAGAGGTGTGAGGTGTTTCCGATTTAACATAAACAATAACATACCAGTTTGAAGAAGAAATATTTATCCTGGAAATCACAGGTATCATAGGCTGATAACATTTGAATAAATTCATGAATACATATTGTGCATCATAGTTACTCAAGCATGCTTAAACAGTTCTTTGTTAAGCTCGAGGCACTCTAGGAAAACTCATTGAATGGGTGTGCATATTAATCACAGTTTACATTGGAGAAAAAAAAGATGAACATGTATTCTCACACCATTTTTAAATTTTTGTAAGAAGGCACTGCTGATGTATCATGGTACCTGAAAATGCTCCATCCAGTTAAAATAATGTTATTGTGCATTAATTCTGCTGATTCTATAATAGATAACAAGCCAATGTTGGTGAAAACATGGAGCCAAATGTTCTATCATACTGGTCACAAAAAAGTTAGTCGCAGTTTGCAGCCAGTATTCTTGAAACCACTATGGAATTTTCCAAACAACATATGCACTATTTGGTCAGCTCACAACATTTCGAATTGGAATGAGTAATTATCTGACCTACCTAATTCATATTTGTTAGGTTGGTTGCAAATTTAGGTCTATGTTTATACTTTTTTAGCGCCACATTTGTGCCACTTTTTGACACAAAAATGACACAAACTTCCAAAATACAATTGTGTTTTGGAAGTATGCACCGCTTTTGTGTTAAAAAATGACACACATGTGGAGCTAAAAAAGCATAAATATGGTCCTTAGACTCAATTAGACTGGTACCAATTACAGAGACAATAACCTGTGAAGGTCAGTAGACTACTATGTTTATAATTGTTTGCTGTGTGCTTTTCCTAAGTGAAACTGTGCTACCCTTAGAAAAATCCTTTAAAAAAGTTTCTGAACCCTGGACCACTGCCAAATCACACAGAAATGTTTTCTACAATTAAAAAAGGTGAAAAGGTCCAAAGGTAATCTTTTCCATTTTGTAAATGAATTACCACCTCAACTTGGGAGCTGGTATGTTTTCAATAGAGAAACCTTGAATGGGTTTTATCTTTTCCATCACTGGTACCAGACATTGACTTAATGTATCCTTTAAGGATCTACTTCTTCTAAAAGTGAATGTAGGAAAATCATTAATCACCATTGCTATATTCTCATCCGTTTTCAATAATGGCCAAAATTTATTAAACAGCCTTTTTATTTCTCCTGTCTTATTATGGTATGTTGTAATGAATCTCATATGTTTATCATCATGTTTATCTGCTTTTGGTTTAATTACTAATAAGTCTTCTCTTTTAACTTGTCTAACTTTCTTCAGTGCCTTTTCTACACTACTTTGCGAATTGCCTTTTTCTCTAAATCTTTTAATCATTAGGCTAGGATATGATAGGATAGGTTTCCTAAATAAGAAGAAATAGATATGTTTCTGAAATGTAAGAATTTGTATTTGCCCACTTGGGTTAAGACAACTAGTATCATAGATTGGTAAAGAATAGATGGATAATGCTAAATGGACAGAAATTTGGAAAAGAGTTTGAAAATTATGCAAAATAGATAGCATCATGGTAAATATAATAGAATTTGTAATGTTAATAGCAGACCGTCTGAAATACAGGTAACATTTGAAATATTTGAAATGCTTGGAAATATTTGAAATCTGTCCTATATAATATTGATAAAAATTGACAACAAACACAAATATTAAAAGAATATAATTGTCTGAGATATATAAAAAAAATGTAGACTATATGAAATAAGTGTAGATTTAGTAAACAGACTCTGCGGAAATATGGTGAAATGATGGTTCAACTGTAAGATAAAAATTTTAAAAGATGGCCCCTGTATTAAAGGGAAGGCTTTTGACCGTCATTGCTGTTATTGAAATAGTGTAGGGAATATATAGAAATGGAAGTATGGACTAATGCTGCTTGTGAACAAGGGAGCTTAGACTCCCGAAATGCATCGGCCGATTCTTATTTTTGCAGGAACATATTAACTTGAAAGATGACATCGTGTGACTGAGACATTATTTCTGTTATCGGAGGAAACATAAGGATAAAGAATTAGGGGGCTCACGACCCCATCTCAGTCTGCCGTGAGGGCACAGACTAATGCGTGATTGAGATGATATATATATATATAAATATATTTATATATATATATACAATCAATCAATCAATTAATAATTTATAAAGCGCGCTATGTACCCGTTAGGGTTTCGAGGCGCTGGGGGGGGGTGCTGCTATCGTTCGAAGAGCCATGTCTTGAGGAGTCTCCTGAAGGTGAGGAGGTCCTGGGTCTGGCGTAGTGAGGTCGGGAGTGCGTTCCAGATCTTGGCGGCGAGGTAGGAGAAGGATATGCCGCCAGAGGTCTTGCGCTGGATTCGGGGGACGATGGCGAGGGCAAGGTTGGCGGAGCGTAGTTGACGTGAGGGAACGTAGAAGTTGAGTCTGGTGTTCAGGTAGGTGGGTCCGGTGTCGTGTAGAGCCTTGTGTGCGTGGGTGAGGAGTTTAAAGGTGATCCTCTTGTCCACAGGGAGCCAGTTGAGGTCCTTCAGGTGAGGGGAGATGTGACATCGGCTGGGTATGTCGAGGATCAGGCGGGCGGATGCGTTCTGGATGCGTTGGAGTCGTTTGATGTCTTTTGTTGGGATGCCTGTGTAGAGTGCGTTGCCGTAGTCGAGTCTGCTACTGATGAGGGCTTGGGTTACCGTCTTTCTGGTTCCTGTTGGAATCCACTTGAAGATCCTGCGGAGCATACGGAGGGTGTTAAAACAGGAGGATGAGACTGCGTTGACCTGTTTGGACATGGTGAGGGCGGAGTCGAGGATGAAGCCGAGATTTCGTGCGTGGCTGGCTGGGGTGGGTGGGGGGCCCAGGGCGGTGGGCCACCACGAGTCGTTCCAGGCCGAGGGGGTGCGCCTGAGGATGAGGACTTCGGTCTTGTCGGAGTTTAGTTTCAGGCGGCTGTTGCTCATCCACTCGGCGATGGATTTCAGTCCCTCGTGAAGGTTGGCTTTGGCGGTGAAAGGATCTTTGGTCAGGGAGAGGACGAGCTGGGTGTCGTCGGCGTAGGAGAGGATGCTGAGGTTGTGCTGGCAGGCCAGTTGTGCGAGGGGGGCCATGTAGACGTTGAACAGCGTTGGGCTTAGTGAGGAGCCTTGGGGGACACCGCAGATGAGGTTGGTGGCTTTGGAGTGGAAAAGTGAGAGTTGGACCCTCTGGGTTCTGCCGGAGAGAAAGGAGGAGATCCAGTTGAGGGCTTTGTCTTGGATGCCGGCTTCCTGTAGACGGGTTTGTAGGGTGCGGTGGCAGACTGTATCGAAGGCGGCTGATAGGTCTAAGAGGATCAGGGCTGAGGTTTTGCCGTTGTCCATTTGTAGTCTGATGTCATGTGTGACGGTGAGGAGTGCAGTCTCTGTGCTGTGGTTTCATCTGAACCCGGATTGGGAGGCGTCTAGGATGGAGTTGTCTTCTAGGTAGTGGGCGAGCTGTGCGTTGACGATCTTCTCGATGACTTTCGCTGGGAAAGGGAGGAGGGAGATTGGTCGGAAGTTTTTGAGATCGTTGAGGTCAGCCTTAGGTTTCTTGAGGAGGGGTTGGATTTCTGCGTGCTTCCAGCTGTCCGGGAAGGTAGCGGTGTTGAAGGAAAGGTTGATGATCTTGCGGAGTTTGGGGGCGATGGTGACGTCGGCTTTGTTGAAAACGTGATGTGGGCAGGGGTCAGAGGGAGATCCTGAGTGGATGGAATTCATGGTTTTTAGGGTTTCGGCGTCATCTACTTGGGTCCAGGTGGTGATGTGGTCGGCATGGGAGGAATTGTTGGGGGTGGGGTCTGGCGGAGGTGAGGTGTTGAAGCTGTCGTGGATGGCTGCGATTTTCTGGTAGAAGAAGGTGGAGAGATCGTCGCAGAGTTTCTGGGATGGAGGGATGTCGTTGACGTTGGCGTTGGGGTTTGAGAGTTCCTTCACGATGCTGAAGAGTTCCTTGCAGTCGTGAGCATTGTTGTTAAGGCATTCTGTGAAGTGGGAGCGCTTGGCGAGTCGGATCATTTGGTGGTGTTCATGGTTGGCTTCCTTGAGGGTAGCAAGGTTCTCGGGTGTGCGCTCGAGGATCCATTTTTTCTTGAGTTTCTGGCAGGTGCGTTTGGAGGTGGTTAGTTCGTCTGTGAACCAGGCTGTTTTTTTCTTTTCTTGGTTGGCGGTGGGTCTCTTGAGAGGCGCTAGGATGTTGGCGTAGTTGAGGATCCATTGTTGGAGGTTGATGGCGGCGGAGTCCGGGTCGGTGGGGTCGGGTGGTGGGTTTTTGGCGAGGGTGTGGGTGAGTTGGTCTTCGGTGACTTTTCCCAGCGGCGGTGAGGCGGAAGAGGGGTGCGGTGGTGTTCGGTGTTTTTCTTGAAGGAGAAATGGACGCAGTGATGGTCGGTCCAGTGGAGTTCGGAGGTGTGGCTGAAAGAGATGTGGTTGCTTGAAGTGAAGAGTGGGTCAAGGGTGTGGCCGGCGATGTGGGTGGGAGTGTTGACCAGTTGACGGAGTCCGAGGTTGGAGAGGTTGGTGGTCAGTGATGCGGTGTTGACGTCATTGTTGTTCTCCAGGTGGAAGTTTAGGTCTCCCAGGAGGATGTAGTCTGAAGAGGCGAGGGCGTGGGTGCTTGCGAGGTCGGAGACTGTGTCGCTGAAGAGGGCTCTTGGTCCTGGAGGATGGTATATGAGGGTTCCTCTGAGGGTAGTGTTGGGGTCCGTGTGAATCTGGGAGTGGAGGTGTTCGGCTGTTTTGAGGGTGTCGTCCGTGTGGGTATGGATCTTGAGGGTAGCTTTGTGAGCGATGGCTATTCCTCCGCCGATTCCGTTGGTGCGATCTCTTCTGGTGATCTTGTAGCCGTCAGGGATGGCGATGGCGATGTCAGGGGCCGAGGAGTCATTCCACCAGGTTTCGGTCAGGAAGGCTACGTCTGGGGCGGTGCTGTCGAGCAGGTCCCAGAGTTCGATGGCGTGCTTTTGTGCGGAGCGTGTGTTGAGGAGGATGCAGTGCAGGTGGTTTGTGTTGGTTGTTGCTGGCTTTGTTGTTCTGTTGCAGGTGCGGCAGGAAAAAGGTCCTTTGGTGTTCTTCGGGCTGGCCTGGAAGCACTCTGTGGAGGGGCCAGGGTTGAGGGCGAGGAGTTCGCTGGCCAAGTATCGATGGCATGGGGCGCGGGGGGCGCGAGGACCAGAGGGGGTGGCGCTGGGCGCAGTCCATGCGCGGACGGGCGCAGACGGGCTTGCCTCTGGCGCACCTCTGGCATGCCAGCGGTGCGCCCGCTGCACGCGGACGCGCAGCGACAGCCATTAAGAAGGTAGGGGGGAGGGAGGAGCCGCTGGGAGGCGGGAGGGAGCGGCGAATGGGGGCGCGAGGGGGGCGGGGCCGCAGGGAGGCAACGGCAGGGAGAGAACTGCAAGGGGGAGCGCCCAAGGGGCGAAAACAAGAAAAACAAGGCACAAAAAAGTCGGGCACAATTTGAAAAACAGTCGCAAAGATACACTAATGGCACAAAATACAATCGGGGTACAGCAATCAGAGGGGCACAACGGGGGCAGATGTGCAGGAGGCAAGGTGCTTGAAAAACAATAGAAAAGCACTTACAGGACGGCGAAAAGTGGTACAATCAGAAGGGGCACGACAGGGGCAGAAGCGCAAGGAGGCAAGGCGCTGAAAATATAGAAAAACACTTACAGGACGGCGGAAAGCGGCACACGGGTCAAGTGAAGCTTACTAGAGCCCACTAGACACCAGGGATGAGGCGCAGGAAGATGCCTGCGGGTGGAGGAGGGCCTCGAACACGCTAGCAGCAGCGTGGGCGGGAGTCAGAGGCAGGAGACAGCAGGTTGGTGCTGCGGACATGGGGGGCGAGCTCTAGACCTAAGGCAGGTCAGAGGTCGCTCACTTGCGACGCGCAGCGCCAACCATTAAGAAGGGAGGGGGGAGGGAGGAGCAGCTGGGAGGCGGGAGGTGGGAGGGAGCGACGAATTGGGGGCGCGAGGGGGGTGGGGCCGCAGGGAGGCAGCGGCAGGGAGAGAACTGCAAGGGGGAGCGCCCAAGGGGCGAAAACAAGAAAAACAAGGCACAAAAAAGTCGGGCACAATTTGAAAAACAGTCACAAAGATACACTAATGGCACAAAATACAATCGGGGTACAGCAATCAGAGGGGCACAACGGGGGCAGACGCGCAGGAGGCAAGGCGCTTGAAAAACAATAGAAAAGCACTTACAGGACGGCGAAAAGTGGCACAATCAGAAGGGGCACGACGGGGGCAGAAGCGCAAGGAGGCAAGGCGCTGAAAATATAGAAAAACACTTACAGGACGGCGGAAAGCGGCACACGGGTCAAGTGAAGCTTACTAGAGCCCACTAGACACCAGGGATGAGGCGCAGGAAGATGCCTGCGAGTGGAGGAGGGCCTCGAACACGCTAGTAGCAGCGTGGGTTGGGGTCAGAGGCAGGAGACAGCAGGTTGGTGCTGCGGACGTGGGGGGCGAGCTACACACACACACACATATATATTTGTAAATGAGCTAGTGGTGATCGCCACTATGTAGTTGTAGTTAGGACCATGTAACCATAGAAAAAGCATTTTTTGACTTGCTTATATCTTTGGCACCCTTTGACAAATCTTCAGAAACTTTTCCAAAAAAAAGTTTCCCAGTGATTCTTGGTACACATGGAAAGTTTCGGGGTGATCCGTCAAGCAGGGACTGAGAAAAAAGGGGCTAAAAAAATGTCTGTCAACGCTTCTATAGCCCGAACTGCTGGACGGATTCATCCCAAATTTGACAGAACGCTAGCTGTCAGTATGCAGATTGTTCTTTCTGACAATTGGTGTAAATCCGTTCAGTAGTTTTTTAGAGATTTAGGGAAAGTAAAATTTTAATATCTTTGGCCTCAAAGTATTTGTAAACAAAGACGAGCTCGTGCAAGGAAATGCACAGCTCGGATTGGCTGCCAACACTTCAAACCAAGGAGTGTTGGCAGCCATCTTTAGGCTCGGCTTGAGCCAAGTCCCAGAAAAAAAGTTAAAAAAAGAAAAGGGGCTAGGGTAAGGACACACTGACCCTTTAGCACTGGTGAGGGGTCCTGGCCGCTCCCACACCTCTGGGAACCAGCACCTCCCCAGAGCTTTAATTTTTTTTGTATGCGGGGACCATTACCCCCACTACCCTGGGCACTGCCACCTCCCAGGGCTTACATTTTTATATATGGGGGTCCCGCAGCCCCCCTGCTCTCTGGGGACCACCACCCTCCAGGGATTCTATTAAATCATCTGAGGGGGGCCCACAGCACCCTGGACTCCGAGGATCACCACCCCCGGGGCTTCTATTATACCATATGCAGAAGGCCCGTGGCTACCCTGCTGCCCTGGGGGCTACCACCTCCCCAGGGCTGCCTTATTATTAATATGTGGGGGGCCCACAGCCCCCGAATGCCCCTGGACCACCACCCTAGGGCTTCTAATTAAATACATGCGGGTGGCCCACGGCATCCTGCGCCCCAAGGACGAGCACCCTCCGGGTCAAAGTGTAAACAAAAGAAATGGGGTTGATTTGAAACCCCCAATCCCCAGGGTCCACCACCCCCCAGGGCTTCTAATTAAATACATGCAGGGGCCCATGGCCCCCCTGCAGCTTGGGGACCACCACCCCTCAGGGCAAAGTGTAACAAAAAGAAATGGGGTCCCTATGGGACCCCAACGCCACAGGGACCACCACCCCCTGGGGCTATGTAAATGTTGGTGGGTGCACACAGCCCCCCTCTTGGAGCAACTGGTGGCCCTGGGGTCTGCCACCCCTTAGGGCCAGCTTTTGCTATGTCACTGGGTGCCCACCCCCGGGACATAGCTGTTTGCTGAGGCTTGGCTGAAGTGCTGCAACCAAGCCTCAGCAAACACTTTGGATTTTCACAGCGGGACCTGTAAAACAGGACCTGCTGTCAAAATCGGAAGTTACATCTCTGTGAGATCGAAGCAGCTCCTCGTTTGCTGAAGTAATAGCATTGCAGAGGTATCCCATAAAGGTCTTTAGATTTTCTTTTTATTTAAATAAATAATATTTAAATAAATAAATAAAACATTTATAGGGACCTCAGGAGCTCTTGAGGGCTCCCTTGTTGTCCCTGAAAGCCCACAAATGGATAAAAAATAATTATAAAAATAAACCCCCATAGCTCTGCATGAGAGATCGGAGACCTTCACACTGACTATGTGGTTCGAGTCCAGCTGAACTCATTCCCGTTTTTCATCTAGATAAGCCTCTCACACCTATTGTCACACCCAGAGAGACCACATCTAACTTCTGCCATGCATGCATAAAGGGCCGTGCACAACATCAGGTTGGGTGGCTAGGGGGGTTGGCCGCAGGGACTGGCTGCAGGCCAGTGCTTGTGGGCAACCCCTACTGCACACGGGAGAAGGCAGTGCATGGTTCAAGGTTGGGTGCTTAAAGAGGGTTGGTCTCATGGCTGGGCCGCAGGCCAGGCCCTGTGGCCATACAGTGCCATGCACAGCTGTTGGCCATTTGTGGCATTGGTTGGATTCATGCATAGCAATCAAAACTACTATACATTAAGAAAACCTTAGAAATTCACTGAAAAAAACAAAGGGTACAAGGATGTTATAGTTCAATTCTGAATGTATTTGTATAAAAACCATAGAAATTCAGCAGCTATAGTTAGAGTTCTTTGAAGTAACTAAAACTTGCACCCTAAGGTAACTATAACTTGTTCCTTTGCCATGCACAGTTGTCTCATCAATAATTTTATAGCAAATGTTGCAGTGACATTATGAAAGATGGCATAGAATGTGTCATCAATGATATAATATGTGGAGTAATTAGTTACCTTAAGGCTCAAGTTTTAGTTACATGAAAGAACTATGTTTTCTTGCTGAATTTCAATGGTTTTGTATGATTTAATTCAGAACCTAACTATAACATCCCTGTAACCTTTGTTTTTTCTGTTAATATATATAGCCAGTAGGCAGCTATAGTTATGACCATGTTGTCATAGGAAAACCATTTTTAGACTTGTCTATATCTTTTGCCCCATTTGACAGATCTTCACAACATTACATTTTCCCAAAAAAGTGTGTTGATAGTTTGGGGTGATCTGTCAAACGGGGGTGAGAAAAAGGGGGAGTTCAACAAAATTGAGTGTCTCATAATAATTCCCATGGGAGTTTTGAACCCGACTACAGCCTAAACTGCTACATGGAATTACACCAAATTTGGCAGAAAGGTAGATTTTGTTTCCACAGATTGTGCTTTTTCTTATTTGGTGTAAATCCATTTACTAGTTGTTATGAAATTTAAGGAAATCCAAATTTGCACATTTAGTACTGCGTTTCCTCCACAATGACGTCATGAAGAATTACAAGCTTGTGCAGGGAAATGCAGACCTTTGATTGGCTGCTAACAGTTCAAGCAGGAACTTCAGTCTAATCCCAAAAATACAATAAAAAAAACAGAAAAGGAATACCCTGACCCCCAAGCCTTGGTCTTGGGCTCCCAGAGTGACCCCAGCAGGGCAAAAAAGCATTTAATTTGCAAATTCATGGCAAAAATGAAAATAAAAACAGAGTGGGATCTCCCATGCTTGTTTCTAGTTAAGCCCCCGGGTGGGCCAGGTCCTGGGGACATTCCTCCTTTATTAAACCAAAGGAGGGGGACCACAACCTCCCCAAGGCTCTAGTTAATTATACTGAAGAGGCCTCACAAACTCCCCAGGCCCTGGAAAACACTACCTCCTGTGGCCTTCATGTAAAAAATACATAGAGGGGCTCTGACACCCGCAGGACCCAGGGACCACCTACTCCCCAGGGCCAAAACTGACAAAATAGCTTGGGGGTGCGCGGACACCACCCCCCAAGGCCACAGGTCACAGGGATCACCACCTCAATTGGCCCAATTCTACATTCAAAAAAGAGGGATGGGGGCCTCTTGGCCTTCCTCGTGGTCCACATATGGCCCCAGTCACCACCACCTCACCAGGGACAACCCACTGGAAGCCGTTTCAGCAGCAAGCTGTGTGAAATAGCAATGCCAGTGCCCACAGGAGGTGGGGAGCCGGCAGGGATCATGTGGGCCTTGATACTCCACAGTAGCACAGGGAGGGGGGTCACATGGCCCCCCTCCCCAATTTCTATTACTATTGAAAGCTTCTCCCTTTTTTTGCCAGGATGATAAACAGCTTACCAAAGGGCCACCCAGTGCATTTGCCGATGATTTTGGTGGCACATTTTTGATACTGAAGGATATGAAGACATCTTCACAAAACAAAGCACTTACATCATATAGATAAGAGGAAAGTCCCTGGTTTGGTGGATTTGTATGTTTTTGTAGACCTGTTGGCTTCTCTATAGGAAGATTCATGTTACATAGAATTTTGGAGAAGTACATATTAGTCACAATTACATTGCCAAATGCACACAAGGTCCCTGGAGACATTTCCTTGTGATTCACTATGCAGCTGTAGTGTAGGATACATCCTGGACATTTACCCAAGGAGGCAGAAAGAACTTCACTTGGGCAGATATTTTGTGCAAAACTGTGGACTCTTGTTGATCAAAAGATGAGGTTCCTTTGTGGCTGAGGCACTCACACAGCTACAGACACAGACACTCACACCCCCACTCACAGAAGCACTCCTTCACTCACAAACCCACTTAGAGACTCATAATCCTACTCACAAACCCTCTCAGATACTCACACACCCACTCAGACCTTCACATACCAATTCACAGACCCACTCAGACACGCAGGTGCCCAATCGTGGACCCACTCAGACAAGCTTGTTCCTACTCACAGGTCCACTCAGACAGTCATTCATCCACTCACAGAACTACTCAAAAAGTAATGCATCCACTCATACATCCACTCAGAGACTCATCCTCCTATTCACAGACCTACTCAGAGACCCATTCACCCATTGACAGACCCACTGAGGTACTCATGTACACAATCAGAGACTCACTCTGAGACTTATGCATGCAGGGTAGGGTGGGTGGAGGGGGTTTTCACCATGGCCAGCCAATGCCCACTACGCACGGCCAAGGGCCATGCTTGGCGCGGGGTTGATTGGTTATAGGGGGTTGGCTGCAGGGCCTGGCCTTCATCCATGCATCGCAGTGGTTAGAATAACGTATAGTAATTAATATTACGTTATATTAAAAAACATAGAAATTAATTGAAAAGAACTAAGGTTACAGGAACGTTATAGTTAGGAAATAGAATTGAAAAAAAACATAAAAATTCTCTTTAAAAAATCAAAGGTTACAAGGACGTTAAAGCCCCAGGTTTACATACCGCCAGGGGGCAAAACATGTGTCGGCTGTTGGTCTACTCTATGTACCTCATAATAAATATCCACTGGATTCACTCACATGGCTGGACGTGCTTCTTAAAATCTGACTATGATGTGAGGACTTGGACTATTAACTTGAAAAATGGGCTTATCAATACCTTGTTGCAGATACATGTACTTATACTGAGGAAAAAAAGGGGTCCACACCTCCTTGGTAGCCCATACCCCTAGCAAATAAGGCATTAATAAGAGGAGAGTGTTGGTCCTTTTGAAGTGCATTTTTCTTCTTATTAAAAGTAATAAGGTAACCCCATGTTATCCTATTGGAGAGGCAAGTCTTGCAAGCCTTGCAGTAGTGAAAAATGAGTTCAGGAGTTTTCACTACCAGGGCATGTAAAACATAAAACCGCATGGCCAACATTTTAAACACACTCCACTCCGCCCTATGGACTGTTTAAGGCCTACCCTGTGGGTGACGTATGAATTAAAAATGAAGGTTTAGGCCAGGCAAAAGGCTTATTTTGCCAGGTTGAAATGTCAGCTTAAAACTACCCATGTTGGAAAAGGCTACTTCTGTGGGTGGTGTAATAAGTGCTGTAGGCCCACTAGTGGCATTTAATTTGCAGACCTTGGGTTCATGTAGTACCACTTTACAAGGGACTTGCAAGTAAATAGAATGTGCCAATTCAATGTCATCTAGTTTTACCATGTGCAAAGAAGATAGCACAAGCACTTTCCCACTGGTTATCAGTAGTAAAGTGCTTAGACTCTTAATGGGCAAAAGAAACAGGTTCTGAAAACAGGAGGGGTGAAGACAAAAAGTTTTGAAGTGATCCTGCTTTGAGGGCCAAGTACAACAGATACTTAGTGGTGTCCTTTTGCCTAAAAAACTCTTAAATTCCAATTCACTAAGCCTTTATACAGCTCACTCTTAAAGAGTAGCAACTGTGGGCAGTCAAGTTTTAGTTGAGGTAATAGAGGGATGGTGCCTTCCTTACGGCATGATAGATTAATCACACACATTAAAACTCAATGAGTGATTGAAGCTTTGTTTTTCAATAGACTGAGGGCTTATTATAGAGAACCACGGCATAGATGGAAGTCTCAACAATGGACACAGAGACACACACAAGACACCACTGCTCGCTACCAAGAAACAGACCATTTTCTACCCTCACCTCAGTTAATTGTACTCTCAGGTATGTTTAAGTTCTCTTCAAGGCCAGAACTTGCAGTCATACTTTGATAAAATGCCTCCAAGAGAGAGAGGGCTTTTTAAATATAGGTTGAGGGCCTACACCAGGACATCTTAGTTATAACACTATCTTTTTTGAGGTTGAGAAAAAGTTCATTGGCCTCCACCGATGGAAAACTTGATTAAGGTCAATTATATCACAGAAAAGACTGGATCATGTCATCTGCAACTTATAGAAAGAGATGATGGAATCATTTGACATACAGACAATAGCAAAATAATTTGTCATCCACACTGAATGGGAGAAGAAAATATTTGGCTTTTTAAACATAAGTTCAGGGTTTTAATATAACGGCCTTACGGCAGAAAGAAGGGTTTCTGATCAATCCAGTTGCATTTTGAGGTTTATGATTATCGCTAAAAAAATGTTTTTTTTTCCTTTTTTTCCCTCCTACCCTTGTTGCTTGGTGCATAAAGTAGCAAGGATCATGTTTTTTCACATATTTTCTAATTGCTTTCCAGAATGTAATTACCAGTAAAGCATAATTATGGACTGAAATGGCTTGCCCTTCTTTCTTGCAATTGAACTACGTGCCTGTATACACTTATCGAAGCCTGCAGCTCTTAAACAATGGGCACCTTCTATAGGGTCAATCTAAAGTCCCCAAGGTTGTTCCTGTCCCCCCCTCCACAGAAATTCTGTATCTCATACACCCGTGTATAATGGGAGTCAAATATCAAAGTACCGTCTGCAGAGCCAAACAAGCTTTTCGGTTGCCTGGGCATTTCCCGGGTAGATTGGACACCCCTCTTACCATTGTTAATTGCAATGTGCAAGATGAGACTTCAAGAGGTGAGAAAGAGAGGGAATAAGAGAGACAATAGCAAGAATGCAGCCACAGAGGGGGAAGAGAGAGAATGGATGTATGGAATGAGAGCTATTTTATGAGGAGATGAAGGAAGCCGGGATTGGGTTGAGAATTTTTTCCAGGGATTTTTTTGATTCCTCAGTCCTGAGCGTCTGTGTTGCAATTGTTATCGTGAACTGCAATGTGGGCAGTGTAAATACCAGCAAGGTGAAGGGGCAGCGAAGAAGCAAAGCCCACATTTCTTGAGCTGCTCAATAAAAATATCAATTGTTTTCAACTATTTAGGTCTCTGAAAACTATTGACATATTACTGATCGGCCGTGTCGTACATTTACCATTCGCAGAGTGAAAGCTGACCGTGAGACAGAGCTTCCACTGTGCGAGTGGGGATTGCAGGCATTGGCGTAAGCAGGCAATTGTTCCATGTACTGTAGAATGTTCCTCCTAGTGTCTCTTTTACGATGTTTGGTGGTTTTTTGACACCGCGCAAAGCCTTACCCAGGTCCACACAACACAACAATGTGAACAGACCACTTATAAATCTGGTGCCACGTTTCAATCTGCCTAGTTGACATCGAAGATTTACAATAAACTTTCAGCCCTCATTAAATCATTTGCACAAGAGCTACATACTTCTCTGTGAAGAACCTTGTTCAGTGGCGTCTGCTTTATTGGAACTTCCCACCTGATGTTCCAACATTCCCCCTTTAAATTATTGTGGCTAATAAGATTTTGTAAAAAGGCTTTTTGTACGAAGGTGTAATGCACGAGTCTTGCATGCTGACATCTGTGTCCACACCACTCTGTTTGCTGATGCCTCTAGGCCATATTTAACTTTGGTTTGACAACACAGTGTTTTCCCAAACCATCTTTCTATGTATACTAATATTTTAGGTTTTAGGTTTCATAGTAAGTAGGTTGTTAGAAATGGGGTCTTTGGTTGACAGTCTGGTTACCCCCTGTTCAAGCAAGGACCCTCACTCTAGTTAGGATAAAAGAGAATCACCCTCAGCTAACCCCTGCTTACCCCCTTGGTAGCTTGGCAGAGCAGTAGGCTTAACCTCAGAGTGCTAGGTGTAAAGTATTTGTACCAACACACACAGTAACTTAATGAAAACACTACAAAATGACACAACACCAGTTTAGAAAAATAGGAAATATTTATCTAGACAAAACAAGACCAAAACGACAAAAATCCAACATACACAAGTCAAGTTATGATTTTTTAAAGGTTTAAAATAAAAAGAGTCTTTAGGTAGTTGTAACACCACACTAGCGCTGCTAGCGTGAAAATGTACCTGGTTTGCGTCAAAAATAACCCCGCACGGGCGGTGTGCGTCGAAGGTAACCCTGCACGGCTGTGTGCGTCGAAAACAACTCGGCACGGCGGTGCGCGTTGAAAAAGCCAGCCACACGACGATCCGAAAGTCCCGCGGCGCAGGGTGCGATCTCTCAGCCTCCGTCAGCGATGCTGCGCGTCGTTTCTCCTGCTCCGGGCGTCGGTTTTTCGGTCGCGTTTCCTGCGGCGTCGTTTCTCAGCTGCGGAACCGGCGTCGCGTCGTTTTCTCAGCCGCGATCGGATTCGCGTCGATCTTTTCTCCGCACGGTGCTCGGTGCGTGTATTTTTGTCCTTAGGCTGCCAGCCTCTCCTTTCAGGGTCCCAGGAACTGGAAGGGCACCACAGAGCAGAGTAGGGGTCTCTCCAGAGACTCCAGGTGCTGGCAGGAAGAAGTCTTTGCTATCCCTGAGACTTCAACAACAGGAGGCAAGCTCTACATCAAGCCCTTGGAGATTTCTTCTTCAAGATGGAAGGCACACAAAGTCCAGTCTTTGCCCTCTTACTCTGGCAGAAGCAGCACTGCAGGAAAGCTCCACAAAGCACAGTCACAGGCAGGGCAGCACTTGTTCCTCAGCTATCAGCTCTTCTCCAGGCAGAGGTTCCTCTTGGTTCCAGAAGTGTTTCTGAAGTTTGTAAGTTTGGGTGCCCTTCTTATACCCATTTTAGTCTTTGAAGTCACCTTTCTTCAAAGGGGACTCACACCTTCTTGTGAAATCCTGCCTTGCCCAGGCAAGGCCTCAGACACACACCAGGGGGTTGGAGACAGCATTGTCAGAGGCAGGCACAGTCCTTTCAGATGAGAGTGACCACTCCACCCCTCCCTCCTAGCAGAGATGGCTAATCAGGAAATGCAGATCACACCCCAGCTCCCTTTGTGTCACTGTCTGGTGTGAGGTGAAAAACAACCCAACTGTCAAACTGACCCAGACAGGGAATCCACAAACCAGGCAGAGTCACAGAATGGTTTAAGCAAGAAAATGCTCACTTTCTAAAAGTGGCATTTCCAAACGCACAATCTTAAAATCAACTTTACTAAAATATGTATTTTTAAATTGTGAGTTCAGGGATCCCAAACTCCACATGTCCATCTACTCTCTAGGGGAATCTACACTTTAATCATATTTAAAGGTAGCCCCCATATTATCCTATGAGAGAGAGACAGACCTTGCAACAGTGAAAACGAAATTGGCAGTATTTCACTGTCAGGACATATAAACCACATTACTATATGTCCTACCTTATCCATACACTGCACCCTGCCCTTGGGGCTACCTAGGGCCTACCTTAGGGGTGCCTTACATGTAAGGAAAGGGAAGGTTTAGGCCTGGCAAGTGGGTACACTTGCCAAGTCGAATTTACAGTGTAAGAATACACACACAGACACTGCAGTGGCAGGTCTGAGACATGATTACAGAGCTACTTATGTGGGTGGCACAACCAGTGCTGCAGGCCCACTAGTAGCATTTGATTTACAGGCCCTGGCACCTCTAGTGCACCTTACTAGGGACTTACTAGTAAATCAAATATGCCAATCATGGATAAACCACTTACATACAATTTAAACAGGAGAGCATATGCACTTTAGCACTGGTTAGCAGTGGTAAAGTGCTCAGAGTTGAAAAGCCAACAGCAACATGTCAGAAAAAAATAGGAGGCGAAAAAGACTGGGGATGACCCTGCATAAGCAAAAGTCCAACACGACCCCCTACCAGCCTAAAGCCAGGGGAGAACAATCAATACCTTGATGTACTTCCCTGATTGGGGCGATAGAACAGGGACCCAGGCCCACAACAGCAGGGGCATGTTCCAGTTCTACGCCTTCCTGACTCCAGTTGGATCCCTCTGTCCATACTCTCAGGGCCCACTAAGCTAACCCATGGGGAACCCTTCTCCACATCTACAGACACCATCTGTGCAACACCTAACTTTACTTTGCTCACAGATGTATTGCAATGGGCAGATAGTACCACCAGGGCCAACACAGTGGTGTTGCCCACTCCACCCCCGGGATGTGACTCTCGTCCTCCCCCCCCCAGGGGCAACTCTGTCCACCAGGACAGCAAGCCACAGTGGCCCCAGACAACTGTCAGGGATGAGAGCCCGACCTCAGGCCTCTCTAACCACTGTGACTGTGGAGAGTGGGGGGTGGTAGCCCCAGGTGCCTGGCACCCTTTGACCACTCTCTCTTCCACCAGGTCAGGGATGACAACCTGACCCTGGTCCTCCCCTCTGGGGCTCTGTAACCTCCCTGCAGAAGCGGCACCCCCAGAGTCAAAAACTGTCAGGGTGCTTGTAGAAGCAGTCCTGCACAATTCTTCCACCAGTGCAGGGATGTTAACCTGCAACTGATCCTCCAACCTGGGGTCTGTACCTTCAGGTTGGACCAGGGCCAGGGGTGAGGCTTCCCTCCCCCTGCCCTCTCCTCTGGGGTCCTGAACCACCCAACTAGGAGTGGCCCCCCCAGAAGACAACATGGTAGGGGCACTGTTAGCAGTAGCCCCTTCCTCCAGGTCAGGGGGGACACCCTTAACCTGGCCTCCCAATCCAGGGTCTGTACCCACAGACTGGATCACTGCCTGGCAAACCAGGACTTCCTGGGGGGCATACCTACCCCCTACCAGGTCAGAGTTTACCCTCTGAACCTGGTCATCCAACCCAGGGTCACCACCCTGCGGTTGAACCACTGCCTGGCACACCAGGACTTCCTTGGGAGCACACTTACCCCCCATCAGGTCAGAGTTTACCCCCTGAACCTGATCATTCAACCCAGAGTCACCACCCTGCGGTTGAACCATTGCCTGGCACACCAGGACTTCCAGGGGGGCACACTTACCCCCCTCAAGGGACACACTGTCCCGAAGGGCCACACAAGAGTCTGGCTGGCGCAGGTCTCCTGACCTCTGCCCATCTGACAGAGTCTGGATTCCCCCCAACCCAGAAATTGTCTTACCAAGGTCATTCATGGGGGGCTCTGCTCTCAGAGCTGACCCCTGACCCTCCAGGTTCTCCACTGGGGTCCGCAACCCCCTCTCAACCCTCTGTCTGGACTTCTGCACCCCCTCACTAGGAGTGGTACTGCCAGACACCAGAACTGGTGGGACGCTGGCTACAGCCGCCCCCCCAAGTTCTCCTGACACTGTGGGGTCTCCCTCAACAGATGGCCCTATGGTACAGGCTAGGCTCCCCTCCTGGTGTTCCCGCAGGGAACCCTCCAGGACCTGGGACCGGATCTCGGGCACCTTGGGCCTCAACCCATCCCCATTCCCTCTCCTCTGAGACTGGACATGGGGTCCCTCACCCATCCCACTACACTGGGACCTACCTGGGACACTACAATCCTTCCCTACTTCACCTGGTTGGGAACTACCTAGACCACTCCTCTCAGGAGCACCCCCAAATGCCTCTTCAGACTCTCTGGTACTCACCCAGAAGTCTGCCTCCATTGTAAGCTCCCTGGGGTCAGAGAACTCACACTCCACCTGGTGTTGGCATAGCTCTGGAAAATAAGGACTAGACATATGCTCTCCAGCAATTACATCACTCAGCCCCTCACATGAATTAACCAAAGTGCCCTTCACCCAACCATCCAGTGACTCTGCCTTGAAAAAGCACCCCACATCACCCTCCTGAGACTGGTGAGACAGTACCTGACTGTCCCTGACACTCAACCCACACTCTTCTGGGATGTTTTCACACTCCACAACCAGGACTTCTACCTGGGGGGAACCCCTCTCCCTGTCACTCTCACTTAGAGTCAGTAGAGTGTCCCTCCCACCAGTAGGAATATGACTCCCCATGCCAGTTCCCCAATCCACCTCAGGGACCCTGTGCATCACTGGAGCTACCTCATACCCCTGAACCTCCTGGCGTGTGTTAACTCCCTCCTTCAAGTAGGGCACCACCTCTCTGGGCATGTGCACTTCTGCAGCATCACTGGATATACAATTGTTGCTGCCACCATTCCAGCTGGACTCAGCCCTCATGACTTCCAGCTCTTTCAATTTAAGCTCGTAAGCATAAATCATTTTTTTAATCTCTAAGTTCCTCCTCCTTTCTTCCAACTCCCAATCGAGCTTTTTCAGCTCCCATTGGTACTCCCTCTCTGCCTGTCTGTCCTGTAACTCTTCAGGAGTCAGACCCTTGGGTGACACCCTGCCACCCCTCCTGGGGACCCTCCCCCCAGGCGTAACAGGTTCCTCCACTACACCACTGTGTATCCTCTGCACTTCCCCACCCATATTCTCCTCCTCTGTGTGCCCTCCAGCCTTCTTGATTGTCACCCAAGCCCTCTGTGCCTGTTGCAGCTCCCCCTCCCTGGTGGAGCTCTCAGTGGGACAGTCAAGATCTTTAAGGAACTGTTTCAATTGAGCAACTGAGTACTCCTTCAGTTTCTCCATTTCAAACACAGCTCCAGCTGTTGCATCTCCAGATTGAGACATGATGGTCACAAGTGCAAAGTTCCAAAAGGCAGAAAAAAATAATTTCCCAATGAAGTAAAAAGAATCAGTCAAGGGATCAGCAAAATCATGGAAGTAGAATAAAAAGGGTCCTTAAGAGAAAAATCAAAAGATCACCAAACAAGTAGTATGTGGTCACGTAGTGGTCTGAGATCAAAACAGTAGTGTACACTTAATTACTGTATGTCAAGTACAAATACAAGTCCAATCCCACCGCTGCCACCAATGTTAGAAATGGGGTCTTTGGTTGACAGTCTGGTTACCCCCTGTTCAAGCAAGGACCCTCACTCTAGTTAGGATAAAAGAGAATCACCCTCAGCTAACCCCTGCTTACCCCCTTGGTAGCTTGGCAGAGCAGTAGGCTTAACCTCAGAGTGCTAGGTGTAAAGTATTTGTACCAACACACACAGTAACTTAATGAAAACACTACAAAATGACACAACACCAGTTTAGAAAAATAGGAAATATTTATCTAGACAAAACAAGACCAAAACGACAAAAATCCAACATACACAAGTCAAGTTATGATTTTTTAAAGGTTTAAAATAAAAAGAGTCTTTAGGTAGTTGTAACACCACACTAGCGCTGCTAGCGTGAAAATGTACCTGGTTTGCGTCAAAAATAACCCCGCACAGGCGGTGTGCGTCGAAAGTAACCCTGCACGGCTGTGTGCGTCGAAAACAACTCGGCACGGCGGTGCGCGTTGAAAAAGCCAGCCACACGACGATCCGAAAGTCCCGCGGCGCAGGGTGCGATCTCTCAGCCTCCGTCAGCGATGCTGCGCGTCGTTTCTCCTGCTCCGGGCGTCGGTTTTTCGGTCGCGTTTCCTGCGGCGTCGTTTCTCAGCTGCGGAACCGGCGTCGCGTCGTTTTCTCAGCCGCGATCGGATTCGCGTCGATCTTTTCTCCGCACGGTGCTCGGTGCGTGTATTTTTGTCCTTAGGCTGCCAGCCTCTCCTTTCAGGGTCCCAGGAACTGGAAGGGCACCACAGAGCAGAGTAGGGGTCTCTCCAGAGACTCCAGGTGCTGGCAGGAAGAAGTCTTTGCTATCCCTGAGACTTCAACAACAGGAGGCAAGCTCTACATCAAGCCCTTGGAGATTTCTTCTTCAAGATGGAAGGCACACAAAGTCCAGTCTTTGCCCTCTTACTCTGGCAGAAGCAGCACTGCAGGAAAGCTCCACAAAGCACAGTCACAGGCAGGGCAGCACTTGTTCCTCAGCTATCAGCTCTTCTCCAGGCAGAGGTTCCTCTTGGTTCCAGAAGTGTTTCTGAAGTTTGTAAGTTTGGGTGCCCTTCTTATACCCATTTTAGTCTTTGAAGTCACCTTTCTTCAAAGGGGACTCACACCTTCTTGTGAAATCCTGCCTTGCCCAGGCAAGGCCTCAGACACACACCAGGGGGTTGGAGACAGCATTGTCAGAGGCAGGCACAGTCCTTTCAGATGAGAGTGACCACTCCACCCCTCCCTCCTAGCAGAGATGGCTAATCAGGAAATGCAGATCACACCCCAGCTCCCTTTGTGTCACTGTCTGGTGTGAGGTGAAAAACAACCCAACTGTCAAACTGACCCAGACAGGGAATCCACAAACCAGGCAGAGTCACAGAATGGTTTAAGCAAGAAAATGCTCACTTTCTAAAAGTGGCATTTCCAAACGCACAATCTTAAAATCAACTTTACTAAAATATGTATTTTTAAATTGTGAGTTCAGGGATCCCAAACTCCACATGTCCATCTACTCTCTAGGGGAATCTACACTTTAATCATATTTAAAGGTAGCCCCCATATTATCCTATGAGAGAGAGACAGACCTTGCAACAGTGAAAACGAAATTGGCAGTATTTCACTGTCAGGACATATAAACCACATTACTATATGTCCTACCTTATCCATACACTGCACCCTGCCCTTGGGGCTACCTAGGGCCTACCTTAGGGGTGCCTTACATGTAAGGAAAGGGAAGGTTTAGGCCTGGCAAGTGGGTACACTTGCCAAGTCGAATTTACAGTGTAAGAATACACACACAGACACTGCAGTGGCAGGTCTGAGACATGATTACAGAGCTACTTATGTGGGTGGCACAACCAGTGCTGCAGGCCCACTAGTAGCATTTGATTTACAGGCCCTGGCACCTCTAGTGCACCTTACTAGGGACTTACTAGTAAATCAAATATGCCAATCATGGATAAACCACTTACATACAATTTAAACAGGAGAGCATATGCACTTTAGCACTGGTTAGTAGTGGTAAAGTGCTCAGAGTTGAAAAGCCAACAGCAACATGTCAGAAAAAAATAGGAGGCAGGAGGCGAAAAAGACTGGGGATGACCCTGCATAAGCAAAAGTCCAACACAGGTCATGTAAATTATTTCAGTCCTCTGCCTTCTCTGTGTATCAAGACCAAGATTGTTGTTCTTTCCTGGTTGGATGACACGCTTAAGATGAAAGTGTGTAACGTGATTAATCTAACCAGATGTGATTAAGAAGCGTCCTTACACTGCACCATGAATAAAAGTCCCTTCTGACTGAAATATATCAACAATTTAATACTGAGGGTCAGATTCTCTTGTGATAATTTCTTACCAATTAATCATTTTCTAAAGGTCTATGTGTTTTCTGGATGCTTTTCTGGATTGCTTTTAAGGGGCATTTTTACTAACCAGTCTAGAAATGGTTTTGGATCCTAACGAATGCCTTTTATAAAGATTTCTTAAGATTAAGCATATTCAGATTCTTCGAAAACAGATATTTGGCCTACTTTCAAAGTCTATGAAGCAGGTGGGGGCATATGTTCGATCCATAATGCTTGCCTGCAAGAGAGGCATTGGTGGCTCATTTCTGAATGAATGCAAAACCAAGATCTGCCTCTAAGTGGTTGAAAGAAGTCGAGAATGTTCAGCATATAGTGTCTACCTAGAAACTATTTGTTGTTGTCCTATTAGCGAGGCGTCTCCGTGCTGTATCAGTTTCAGAACCCCAGCACTTTTTCCCATCTTTACCAAGACAACTTGATTTAAGCTGTCATGAATGTCATTGTGTTTGGGTATTTCCAGCTGATGCTGCCTGCTTTGTTTACACTCTGATATTTGCATTTTTTCAATTTTGAAATGAGATGTCTGCACCAAGAAATTGATTTTGATATTCATATTTTTGAACAGGTGGGAAAGACCAGCACCATTGTTTTAGAATGGGTTGTCTTCAGTCTTGGAGTGACAGTCCGTGGCTTTGCGCTGGGCATCAGAAATGTTCTACGTGCGTAGAGCTAGAGTTGGAATTTTAATACTTCAAGCTGTGGTGCATTTCAAGTGGCTTTAAAAAAACAGCACACATTATTGGTGTAGAGTTTCAAGATCATTGGGGCCAATAGGCAACCCTGTTTTACCCCATGAATCCTGATGCATCTAAAGCTGCTCTTGTAACTTAGGCCATAAACATATGATATGGCATCCACATTTAAGTAATAGTCATCATAGTAAGAATATTGTCGTGTTATTCAGAGTTTCATATACATGTACTGTCGTGTCCGAGCACTGTCAATAACTGATGTCACGCAGCCTTTTTGCCATAATCCATTACGGTCCATATCTGCGAGTGGTTCATTTTCAAATCAGTAAGTACCCCCACAGAACATTGACGCCATCAAGTCCAGCGTTTAGTGAGATCCCTAAAAATGTTAAAACTGACAGCTCTTTTTAAATATGTATCATTGAAATATGTGACCTACTTTTAGGACCTGGTTACTGTCAGCATATCTCTCCTAATTCCACCTTGTTTTTGCTGAGTGAGGGTTCTATTTTCTTCCATGAAGCAATACATGTGTTTTCTTGCTATGAATGTTGAGGAGGCTAACTAGCCAGTGAGAGCACGTGCTAGTTGTGCTTTTTCAGGAAATAGGGCTACTATGCTTGTTTTAGACGATTAAGGAAAGTGTGGACTGTTTGCAAAATGAACGAAGTCAGACGTAGACGATGGATTCCGTTATATTCTCTTTATTAGACCAAGTCAACAATTTAGTGAATTCGGTCAGATGAGTTTGCAACATACATGAGTCACTACTATTAACACCCATGTTATGAGTCCATTGCGCTGTGACACATTGTAAATGACTGGAATTATGGACCAGATCAAGGGAAATCAGATCTTAATGGCATATGCAGCTGTGGCACTAACACAGGTGTTCCTTTAATATCCATTGAGTCTTTTGTCACTGTAACCCAAATGGTTTTTAAGCTATTTTAGGTAAAGCATCTATGTATATTCCCGCTTGTTGCAAGTGAATTGCTCGTTTTATGTCATTTGTCAACCCTGGATGCTTGTCTTTTTATATCTCTGAATGTGCTGAATGTTCCTGCCTTGCTGGTTTTTAAGACAGCTCGTCGTTCTGCCTTAAGGGTTTTGTATTTGTTAAGAGGCACCCTATTGATAGTATTTCTGCACATGGCCCCATGAGAGCATCGCCTGCTTGGAGTAGATACTCTCTAATGTTGAATACTCGATGTCTTTCAGGCACATAAATTGAACCACATTAAAATGGATTTCCTACTGCTCACCCTGCCTCACTAGCCCCTTCACAACAGAGCTGGCTCAACTCCCTCAATTGAGTACAAACCCTTACACTGACTGTTCATAGTCTTTAAGGTTTACCCTGGACATAAATCTGAACCTTCGTGCTCATAGAAATCACCCCACCAGCACCTTCGACACCAAAGCAGTGTTCTTATTCTCTGGATCATTTTAAATCTGTCGTACAATTGATAGGGCTATTCATAAATGGTTAGGGAATGGCACACACGGCACGGATCTCCCAGATCTACCTGACACCCCTCATATGTGCTTCGTGTGACTTCAGAGCTCCCACTGGAATAAGTAGGCACTCGGTGCTAGAACTAGAGGTGCGGAAGGTGCTGCAGCACACCCAAAGTAACCATTCTGGAGTTCAGGAGGTGAATGAACAACAAAGGTGCCTTGAAATCTCGTTTATATCTTGTCATATTTGCTGCGTGTTCAAAGACAGTGGTCAAATGCCAGGCAATATTTTCTGACAACTCGCAGCTTATGCTTTTAACATGGACATTTGTGTATCCTTTCCTTTCTCTGACTACAAGGTGAGAGGATTTGGGTACAGGGAGTTTGAAACGAAAGGCAGAATGCCATTTTTTTCCTAACACACAGTAACATTTAAATAAATGTAAATTAACTGCACAAATATTTCAAAATAAACCCACAGGAAACACAGCACATTTTATGTGATTCTAAAGTGTGATTGAAACAAACGTTTCAAAAGGATCAATACAAATCAAGACACTTGTATGCTGCACAGATGATAAACATTCAATAACTCCCGAAGTCTACACACACTTGTTTGCGTGCTATATAGTTTTATCAGTAAAACTGTGTGCCTGTGTTCATTTAGTAGCCATTTCAATTGTAAATGTGCTGTGAAGAGTGCTACCAAACCACACTTTCACAATATAGGGCCAGATGTAGGAAACGATTTGCGAATCGCAAACGGCAAAAATTGCCGTTTGCGAGTCGCAAATGTGAGTTTCCTATGCAGAAATGCATTTTGCGAGTCGGGACCGACTCGCAAAATGCATTTCCGACTCGCAAATAGGAAGGGGTGTTCCCTTCCTATTTGCGAGTCTGAGTGGGATGCAATACCATTTGCGACCGCGTAATCGTATCGCAGTTACCATCCACTTGAAGTGGATGGTAACCCACTCGCAAATTGGAAGGGGTCCCCATGGGACCCCTTCCAGTTTGTGAATGGACCCCAAACATTTTTTTCAGGGCAGGTAGTGGTCCAAGGGACCACTGCCTGCCCTGAAAAAAACCCGAAACTAAAGGTTTAGTTTTTTTTTTTAAGTGCAGCTCGTTTTCCTTTAAGGAAAACGGGCTACACTTAAAAAAAAAAAAAACTGCTTTATTTAAAGCAGTCACGAACACGGAGGTCTGCTGACTACAGCAGGCCTCCATGTTTGCGAGTGCCTTGACTCGCTATGGGGCTGCAATTTGCGACCCACCTCATGAATATTCATGAGGTGGGTCATTGCGACCCCCATAGCGAGTCGCAGTCGGTGTCTGAGACACCATACTGCATAACATTTTGCGAGTTGCAAATAGCGAGTCACTATGACTCGCTATTTGCAAGTCGCAAAATGTTTCGTTTCTACATCTGGCCCATATTCTCTACAGTATTCTCCACAATGCACCACCAGCTGCAAGTTACAGACTTACCTCTCCTACCGGATGGCCATTGCTCATTTGCTACACTTGACACTTGGATTTTCCATATCGTTATGACTCCAGGTATGCAACATTGATCATAGCACCACCACTCTGAAAATTGTTCCCGCATCACTGGTCGGACCAATCACATAAGTCCAGTGTTGGTCATAGTGATGTGGTTCCTCATTAACGTCAGAAGTTTATTGGAACGGACCTTTATGTGCCATAAAGCTTTTTGGTGTGGATCCCCTCAATATTTGGACAAAAAAAGTACTGTTTTTTACGCTAAGGTGGTGTCAAGGAGGCCTTTTCCACACTCCAAATTTACAAAGTGGGGCAATACAAGAATTGCCCCACTTTGAAACCCCTTGCACCACATTATACCTGCACAGGAATAATGTTTGCAAGGCGGGCTTCCCACTTTAGGAGGCCCACAATAGCTGATGAGCCTCTTTCTTGTAAATATGCACCATACTGTATAAATAGTGAGTGCTAAGCAATCGCAAAAGAGAAAAGTCTTAACTCAAGGTACTGATAACAAGTAGATTACTGGGTACGGACGGTACTCTCCCTGAATATCCAGACTTGTTCTCAATAATATGCTCTGCAATCAGTACCTAATAGTGATTTCAAATTGAAACAGGCAAGTATTAGTCATCCATTTATACCATACGAATATGGGACAGACATTCTTGGATGAAACTTACCTTCTGCTCAAACTCGTCTGCTTATTCTGAAGTGGTGTTGATTTTCCAGATTTAAATTACCTTTTCCAAATTAATTTGAGTGAGGATGGTTCAAATAAACTCTTTTCCTAGCTCCATGTCCACATGTTTTACCACAGTTCAGTCCTGCGGTGCACCCACAAACCACAGGAATTTACCAATGAAAAGTTTGGCACTGTTAACATGGGCAACAGTCCTGTCCTTACTGTCCTCAGTAGACATCGTGACCAATTTTCTTTTTGTTTTATGACTGAACAAGAACACCTTGGTCACATTGTTATCTAGCAGTGTTCAAGCAAATCAATGTTTGTGCCTGTGAAGCTACAGATTTTCCTTTCATTCTCAAGTAACTAAGCTAATTTGCAGTGGCTCTATTTGGAGTGATGACCATTTGTATTTCTTTCTCCAGCATGTTCTTTTCAAACTTTCTCATAGCTTTTTGGATGAGGCATCCCTTTTATCCAATTGTCAACCCTTGCTTCTCTGGTTACTGTGGGCCTTTGGTGTTTGGCTTATTTTGTTTTCTCTTTGGTGTACAAGCACTGAGGTGAGAGCGTTTTTGCTGTGTATGTTGTTTGGCTAAGAATTTAAACCACTTAAACTGCTTTTCTGATCTCCTATTTATGTATTTCTCTCTTTGAGGGGATACTAATGGCATTTAAAGAACTGGGGCTGTATTACACATAGTGCTCTGAAGGCTTGACTTGCTTGTATTCCTACTTTTTGCACCCCCCAGGGCACTATAATATTATGGAACAGGCCACAGTCCCTCGTGCTGCCCCTTCTGTAATACTGATAGCACTGAAGCACATGTAGCACAAGCACAATGTTCAATGGGGGTTTCCTAAATTGCATGTGGGGTTGGACCCATGCAAATGAGAGAATCACTTTGCCTTTGTAACCATGCTATATTACAGACATGGGTACATTGGCAAAGATACCCTTAGGAGACTCACTAAAACTGCACCACAAGAAAGTGGTGCACTGTCAGTGTGTCCTTTGAGAGCATCTCTTGGAGAGGATAACAGGGATACAATTTGAGGAGTCTGATCAGGTGAATTCCGGGAGCTGTAGTCTCAACTTCCAAGGAACATATCTGAGCTTCTAGAACCTTGGATCAAGTTCATGGAGACTTCAATGACCCAGAGAGTTCCTGTGAACCAAGGGCCTTCTGACCCAGTAGGGAGAAGCCCAGAGTTGGCTGTGGTAAGGCTTCAGCTGACCCCAAGAAAGTCCTTAGTAGTCAGGCAGCTGTTCAGCCTCCAGGTGTCACCCCTGCACTGAAAGGAGAATGGAGGAAAGGTGTCTGCCACAGGATGTGGTAGCCCCCTACTGTGAACTACAAGTGAGATACCATGATCTCACAGTTGCTCCTAAAGCAGCTCAACCACATGGCAGCAGAGAGCTTAGGGTGTGGTTCTGGATTCTGAGTCAGTAGCTGCTGTTGCATGGTAGCACTGCACTTGGCAGCATGGGAGGCAGGCCCCATAGTCAAAAGCAAAGTAGGCTATCTGACCCTGTTGGTCATGCTGGGGTTGCTCAAGTGCTAGGTAACCTCTGTGGGTAAGCTAGGTGTTGCCCTAGCAAAGTTAGGGATAGAGGAGGTGGGCACCACACTACCCAAACTAGTGGCGGTAGAGGAAAAAGACACCCCTAAAGTAACATTTCACATTAAAAGAGGTCCAGTTACTGTTCGGGTGGGTCAACTGCCCAAAGGGAGGGACTCTGATAGGAATATGAAAGGCAGTGTAGGCCCTGCAATAGTACAGGCAGTTTTCCTCACTATCTTCCTAACCTGACAAGCTGGGAAAACTCTGCTAGGGTTGGATTGAGTCTCCTGGGCATGTTGACTGGGGAAAGGGTTGTGCGAGAAAACCAGGCTGATTGCAGAAGTCCCCTCGCTTTTTGCCTCCATTTTTAACTGATACTGATGTTTTTTTACTCTGATTGTGCCCGGGGTGCTGCTAATCAGTCCCAGGACTAGTGGTCTGTTTAAAATGGTATATGCAAATTAGACTGAATTACATTTGGTTCTGACAACCTTTCTATAACTCCCTAGTATATGGTTGGACAGGTAGTTTTATGGTCCCCAGGGTAGTTAGGGCACCCATGGGTGCACTGATGTGGTGCCTGATGTCATGTGAAAGGCAGGCCTGCCTTGGTGGCTGTTTTAAAAATAAAAATAACCCCCTATTCGACTTTGTAATTGAAAGCATTTCCAAAGTCTCAAACTACCTTATTTGTACATATATGTCTCCAGTAAGGACTGCCCTACATGCCCAAGGGTTGGATGAAGTGTAAATATAAGCGGGCCTGTATAAAGGATTTTTTGTAAGCTTCGCTGAGGGAAAAACATCCAAATTAATTATTTCTCTATTGTAATACATTAGCTCTATTGGCTAACATTGAAAGGCTTTTTTTCTAAATAATAATGTCTGATTTCCACTAGAAAAGGCCTAAAAATGTCATGTTTGATATCAAATTAAAAGTTAGAATAAATCCAACAACTCACCAAGGTCGGATTTATTATAAATAGTACAGAGAAAGAGTGTTAGAACCATTTCTAAAAATTATCAAAATCAGCCCTGTTGTTCCCTTTCCTGATCAGTCAGTCTCTGGCGGCCTGTGCCAAGCTACTTTAATGAGTTGAGAAGTGGCCTGGACTCAAACAAAGAAATCACCTGGTGGGAGGAGAACTGCTGCAGCAGATGGCAGGGCAGGAAGGCAGGTAGAGTGGCCAAACTGGTTTTCCAAAGGACGGAAAGCCACCTGCACAGAAACTGAACCTCCCCAAGACAGATGGAAGTCCCAGCAATTAGATTAGGAGAGGGACTGGAAGAGGTGTGTTAGGGAAAATTAGCCACACAAGTGGGTGTGCTCAACCAGATGTAACCTCCAAGGAAAGATTTTCTCCACATTGGATTTTAAAAGAATGCAGCTTCCTGGGATTGATTTTTGCCACACTTCACAGAAAGTGGTCACACCAGAGGGTGGCACCCTGCACACCATTTGTCGGGGAACCCCCTTGCTTGATAACCCAGAAGCAAGGATAAATATGTCAGAGCTGCTCAGCAATTCAGATCCCTGCTGGAAGAAATGACTGGTGAAGAATAACTGCCCTGCTGAACCCCTGTTCTGTACTTGAAGTACTGCACCCACAAGGACTGCACCAGCTGCACACTTTGGGCTTCACCAAGAAAAGGACTTTGACATGCTTCTACGGAACCCAGAGCATCCAGTGGCCATTTGAGGATTCTGACCAGATGCATTCTAGAACTGTAGTCCCAACTTCCAAAGAGCAACTCAGAGCTTCTGGAACATTGGATCAAGTTTGTGGACACTTCAAGGACCCAAAAAGGACTTCTGGAATAAGATCCAGAAGTTTGGAGTAACTTTGTGAAAAAGCTCCATGAAGTGACCGACCCATTGACAAGAGTCAAGTCTGTGACATCAAACCATGACCTGGCCTGAACTTCAGGTTTGCCCCACTGATGCTCCAGGGCATTTCCCTGTCAATGAGACTTCCAGGAGTTGACTGGGTCCTCGCGCTGAGCCAAGCCGATGATGTTGCATCGTAACTTGGCCTGTAGATGATGAGAAAAAAAACTCCAAAAAAGAGACTAAGTCAGAAGGTAACATTTTGACTGAGGCCTATTGCTCAGTGTTTCCAACATGTGCTACACTGCGGTCAGCCTCAAATTTAGTGTTTGCCCTGAACAAGCACGACCAGATGTCCCCGTTTGGTGCTTTTGGTTTTTAGGCACTAGAAAGAACACTTTTATATCTAATTATTAAAACTTCATATCTCCAGTTCCCTACATTGGATTATTGTCACTTTGCAGTCATTTTAAAGCTAAAAATATTTCCTATTGTTAGGAATTGTTGTTGGATTTTTATTTTGTGTTGTGTTTCATTTATGTACTGTTTTGTTGATATTGCATGTCTCCTATGTTAAGCCTAACTGCTCGTGAGCCAAGCTACCAAGGGTTGAGCAAGGCTTAATTTATTGCAACCTTGACTGGACTAGTGTGAGACTGTGACCTGTTACTAAGGCCCTCATTATGAACTTGGCAGCAATCACCACCGACTGTCGTACTGACGGTGCACAAAAGACTGCCAGAGGTGGTGAACTGTACACCACCGAATAATGATGCCAAAAAGACAAACCTCCAAAAATCTTCCAACCTCCATCCACTGCCAGGGCCAACGACACAGAAAGGCAGTACACCCCACCCCGCCACAGCCATGCAGACAAATCCCCGCCCACCAAATAATGATGCACAAATCAGCTTAGCAGACAGTGAATGTCAAACGACCATTGGTGGTACGGCCAACAATGGGACCCACCCACAACAAATGCACACATTGGCAAGTTTGAAAGCCACACACCTGGCACACATCCACAACCCATACACATCCCACAATCCTTTGCAATGCCAAAAGCACAACAGATATTGACAACGCATTCACTGAACTCACCATCACACAAGTCACACACACAAACACACCACCAAAACCCACACATTGCTCAAACACCATCACAAGCCACACACCCAACCACACAACTTCACCCTCACCATTATACCTACAACACACCACCCACAACACACACCATGGCACCCTCTAAGCATCCCCGCTTCACCAACAGAGAGTTAAGGACCATGGTGGATGAAATACTCAGGGTTGAGCCACAACTATTTGGGGCACAGGTGCAGCAGACACCTATGGCCAGGAAGATGGAGCTATGGCAGACAACAGTCAACAAGGTCATTGCAGTAGGAAACCATCCACGCACAAATGTTATGCCATTAATGGAGTTTGACCAATGACTTTGTGTTTCACCACTGCGCATATTAGTTGCTCAATGTTCACCAGTAGCACATTGTATGTTTTGTTCAGTTTAGCCGCCTATGGGCTTTGACATTGCATTAGCCATTACATTCTGTATTCTGCCTATTGGCTTTGACATGCTGTATTCAGGTTAGCCGCCTATTGGCTTTGACATTGCATTAGCCATTACATTCTGTATTCTGCCTATTGGCTTTGACATGATGTATTCAGTTTAGCTGCCTATTGGCTTTGACATGCTATTAGATATTACATCCTGTATCCAGCTTAGCTGCCTATTGGCTTTGACATGATATTAGACATTGCATGTTATACTCAGCTCAGCTGCCTATTGGCTTTGACATGATATTATACATTGCATTTTGTATTCAGCTCAGCTGCCTATTGGCTTTGACATGACACTAGACATTGCATTTGATATTTAGGTTAGCTGCCTATTGCCTTTAACGTGGAGTTAGACATTGCAGTTGAGAATCCAAGCTGTATTTTTCCAAGCTGTGTTTTTGCACAAGATGAACCAAGCTGTTTTCTTCTCACAGTAGACTAGACCTGATAAGAGAGGGTACATTGGTTGTTTTTCTCTCTGCTTGATCTTGGGAAGAGGAGCAGTCTCGGAGATCTGGCCAGTCTCCAAAGGCTTGCGTAGTTTTCCCGAGTCTGAGAGGAGGGGGCACACCTTTGTAACGAATGTCACAGGCTTCAGAGAATTAGATTAGAATCTGCCTGACTTCGTGCTGGAACTAGGCGCCAGTTGCCAGCATCCTGTGTGGGTAGATAAATCTCTTTCTCGCAGTTGACAGGGAGTCATCAGCTTGCAGACCCTAGAAAGATGAAGCTGTAAATAGTTTCTCACACGGTGAAGTATTTGTTTTGCTTTGCATTCAATATCTTATAAATATAACCTGCTGTGTATATTGCAAACTGATATATTTTGTTTTCATTAACGTGTGCTTGAAATCTAATAATTCGTCAGTTACTAAATTGCGGCTAGAAAAGAATTAACAACAATAAAAGTCTTCTTTGAACTCAGAAGTGCATTCTTGATATGTTATTTAAGTGCTAAAAACTAGATAAGAGCAGAAGCACTACAACAAGAGAGGGCATCAGGAAGAGATGGAACGACCTGCTCTGGAAGGTTCAGTCTATGGCATCCAGGCACAATATCGCCATACAGAAGACTGGTGGTGGTTCCCCACCTCCTCCACCCAAATTCACAGACTGGGAGGAGAAGGTACTCGCTATCCTGCACCTGGAGGGGCTCACCGAACTCACTCGAGGACTGGACTCAGGTAAGTCAACTACAATACCTTAACAGTCACCACACCTGTAATGCATGTATCACCCATACCCTCACTACCACCAGGACCCCATTCCCTACCCAGTCCACAACACCCACACATCCACATCCAAAGTCCCCTGCATGCCCAAAATCCCCCAAACAAATCACCATCCAGCCACCTGTGCACACTCACCTACCCCTGCATGGAATCCCAGTCTCACCACAGCACCCACAATGTACATCCAGCCCCCACAGAAAATGCACCAAAATGTACACAAAGGAACCTTGCATGCTACTACAGGGGAATATAATCATCAATTAGTGCAGACGAGTGCTGCAATTGACAAAAAAGTACAGGACACCCACATCTCTATTCTCTCACACACAGGCACCACCACCCATGCCACCCGGACGGAGACGTCAAGGAGTGCCAGTCCTCCACCTGAAGATGGAGGCCCCACTCAGGGGAGTGCAGAGTGATGTCTGGACACAGAGGAAATCCCTGGCCCATCCCACACCCCTCGACTATCATCCTCCAGAAGCCCCACCCAGGACACCACTGACACCCCTACCACTCAGCCATCATCATCAGTTGTGGCCAAACAACACCACACCAGTGTCACTAGGCCACAGACTGGCTGGCCACATGTGCAGAGGCCAGAGTCTCCATCCACCAACAGGCAGGATTATGAAGGGCCCAGTGCAAATGGGACTACCAGACCTGTGCAGGGGACACAGTAACAAGGGGGCTGGGCCAGGGTGGGAGTGTCTGTGTCCCAAAATGTACCTATTCCAGGGATTTAACATACACTTTTCTTGTTTTGTTTCCCCACCCCTGTGCTCTTGTGTCCCTGTGTACATTAGCATCACCTGGCGAGTTGCTCCCCACCGAGTTGCCAGTGCCCGCTCAACCAGGAGGGTGGGTGTCTCCTTCGACCCAGACACGTCATCCATGACTACATTCACAGACACTTGCAGCACACTCACCAGACCTGCAGACACCCACACAACATCCATCTACAATGGCAGCCTGTCTTCTCCCACTGTGTCCACCCTCCTCCTCCCAAAACACTCAAACGTTCACACACATCCACCAAACATGAGCATACTAAACAGGCATCTGCATCCACGTCTGGCACACCTACACCTGGTACGACCACTCTCTCATCCTCCACTTCCAGACCTGCCTCCTGATTCCCTCCAACTGCATCTAAGAAGCTTTTCCTATCCTGTGTTGACCTGTTTGAACCCACTGGCCCACCCTGTATTGTCCCTAAACATTCCCATGCACTTGCCCAGTCCACTCCTGCCTTGTTAAAGTCCGCCTCAGTCCGCCCTTCCTATTCCCGTATCCCTTCCTCAGGAACTACATCATGGACTGGCTAATGGACTTATTTGGACATTACTTTTGTTCCTTCAAATAAAATGTAAGCGCCCAGTAGTGCTGATGGCACAATATTGAGACGATGTGCAGCGTTTCAATGTGGGGGTATGGTGTGCACAGGTGTGTACATTGGTGTAGGTATTTGTTGGCTTGTGTCTGGTAAGTACATTTTGTTATGGTATGTATGGCTTGGGATGGTGGGAGGGGTTGGGAGTGTGTTGTGGGGTGAGTGTGTAACTGTGTCCATTCTTCCCATGTGTACTAGGCTGCGGTACTTACTGTCGTTGTCTTCGTCATCGGTCACAGTCCTGGAGGAATATGGCAAGGAGAAGCATTGGCATTATTTCCGACTCTCGCTCCATTTCTGCATCTGCGTGTTCTGTGTACCTCCGGTGAGTGTTTCCATTTATATTGTTCGTTTCTGCTGCGCTTTGCCTTGCAGTGGTTTCCGCCCCGGAACTGATGGCGGTGTGGTGTTTTATTATTTGGTGGGTGGGTAGGGCCTCTCTACCGGCCTGAGGACGGCCTCCTCCGTCGTCGTCAGAACGACAAAAATGGCAGTGTACGGATGGACCGCTACTTGTTTCTCATTGGCTTCATTATTTGCCGTCCGGACTGCCAGCCTGCTGGCAATAGTGACAGCCTCCCGCCGGTGATGTGGTGTTTACCACCATGTTCACAATAACCACCTAAGTATAGGTTTCTACCTGTCCTTACTGATAATTCACTTTCCAACAATTTCCAAGAGGTTTTGAATACTGAAGTTCAGCATAGGTTCTAAAATTGTGTTTATGATGGCAGCAGGAGCGTAGAAGGTCTTCCTGTATTGCTACCCAATGGCACAATAGCAAAGGTCAACTTACACTTTTGTGTCAGCTTAAAATAGTTTGCTAATCACAAAGATATTTTACTAGCAATATTTTTACAACTGCGGAGTCTCCACACATAAAAAGACAGGACTGTCCTATTTTTATGTGCAGAGAGTTGTAAAGATACTACTAGTGCAATATCTTGTGAATAACAAACAATTGTAAACCTACACAAAAGTGCAAGTTTACCTTTGTGAAGCAGCCCCATAGACTTTATTTATGAACATCCTTTTAATCTTGAAGTGAATGTTTTGGGACATTAAGGATGAACAACGTTTTTATAAAAACGGGTTACCATATATGTGCTGATCTGAGTTAGTGGTGCCATATGTTGTGCAAGCTTTTCACTTCGTTGTAAAGATGTAAGAAACTACATTGCAAACACAAGATCATGGATTTTATCTAATAAAGGCTCATGCTTTTGGCGTTTCCTACATTGTCTCGCGCTTTACAGAACGTACCTGTTCATTCCTCGTTTTAGTTTTTTGTGTACCCATTTTAATAGTCCTGATGAGGTTTTAAGGTATTGGAATATTGTTGGTTAATTATTCTTTTAGAGGCCTGAGCATAGTTTGTTTGTTGCTTAAAAGGCCATCAAAGAATAATTCATTATCTACATGAGATACCACTTCACATGAGCGTTGTGTATGCCTTGTGGTGCAGTACAGGTGACCGTACCTGGAGCTGCACATTCTACAATCGTCTTCACATTTTTTAAAGCTCTTGATGTTACTCTATTTCTGCACCCTCTTGCCATATTTGGTCAGTTTCCAGAATCTGTGCATAAAATTTCCTTTTATGTTGTTTGTCTTTAGTCTGTGAAGATTCCATTTTATTATAAAGGGTACAAAGTTATACACATCTTGAAGCTTGTCGGTGCCTGCATTTTGTGGAGGCTCAGTGATTACTAGCGTTACGTGACTTCATTATAGCGGGCAACTTGTCTTTTATGAAGTCCACAATTTGTTTGCCTTAATCAGATCACAGCGGTCGCAAAGCTTTAGAGTTGAGCGTGCCCTTAACTACATATATAACGTGTTCACCAGATAGTTTTTATATTAATGGTAACTAGGATGTGGGCCCCAAGGGTTTTATCTGTGATCACTTACTTCACTTGTCCCATCATAAGATGAACATTTATTGTCAGATATGTGTTTGGCTATCATCAGTTCCTGAAACGAGGTTTTGGGCAAGTGTCTCAGCTAAAGGCTAGTAGTGCATTGTCTTCAGAGCGTGAAAATAATACGAGAAGGGGTTTTCTTGCTTTTCATCGTTTTGTTAATCTGTGTTTTCTTTTCTCTGTTTCAAAGTGTAAATACGCCTTTCCTATTGAACCTCTGCAATTTCATCATTGAAATGACTACTTTGATTCCTCTGCTAAACTGCACTTGCCTTTAGCTTTTCACCGCCGTTCAGCGATATAGCCGAATGTGGCCCAGAGAACTGGGGGAACTATAGGACATACTCGAGTCGTGATGTACTGAACTAAACGGTAAAATTGGACCCTCAGTCAAACTTATTTGCAAAGTTTCCTTTCAACAGTTTTTTAGTGGTTTGTTATTAATGTCATCTTTCCTGCTGCCTGAGTCACCTTGGGGATATCTTGGAATTTCTTGAAGTTGCAATAAATGAAGTCCAGCCAGCTGCAAACCAATATAGAAACTCTGTAATTTGCTCACCTGGGCAGGAATGAAATACGGGATCTACATCCGACTGAAGCTGAGGCAACTATCTGATAGCGGCACCAGAAAATGAGGGAAGGTGCCCTCCAGTGGCAGATTGCAGACGTCCCGATCACTTGTAATCAACTAATTCATAGAGGACAAATCCATGCCACCCACCCTTCAGATTATGGAGGCCACAGAGATGGCAAAAGGTCCAACCAGACGAAATCAGTGTCACTCTGCGCCAGTGGGTGGGACGAGCAGCACTTACGCATGGTAAATTGCGATGCATAAGCGAAAGACAAATATCGGAGACTGGCTGAGAATGCTGCATTGATTTCCCAACCACAGGAGAAGACTGACCACACATAATCTGCCATCAGGGTTTGAGCAAGATCCCATGGCCCAGTCCATGAACAGATGAGGCAAACCTCTGGGAAGATAGAGAGAAGAGGACAAGTGATCCTGATGACATTTGACCTGACTGTACACATTTCTGATTGGCTGTTGGGAGTGGGGAATACTGTTACGTTAGTATCCAGAGAGATTGTATTTGGCTGTAGATATGTTAAGATGGAACTGGAATCTAACATCTACTGACAGTCTCAATGCAGCACATGAATACACAGTATCCGACACTTCCTGATCCTGTACAGGGATAAAGGGACCATGATGTGAGGCTATAAGTAACACATAAAATCAAAATATGGAAGAAAAAACTTTCATTGAAACTGTAGGGGGCTGGCTCTCTAGATAGTGTACAAAAACGATGTGCACTTTGCAGAGAGTCCAAGCAACCCCACGTTGGTTCACAGCGGTAAAAACTAGACCACCTAATGCTGTAATGTTTGTGGTAGCTTGGTTGAACAGTTAGGCCAATCTTGGAGAAGTGCTAAGCATTTGTTGTACTCACAGTATCAATTAATGTGGACACACTCAAAAAAATAACTCTAGAACAATTTACAAAAATACATCAAATAAAAAAAAAAAAATTAAGACCAAGAGCATAAAAACTGGGTAACTACTTTTTAAGTTATGATTTTTCAAATTTTAGCAAAAATAGTCTTTTTGTAAGTAATTAAGCACCATTGCAATCAATGAGAGAAAACTTAAAAAATGCATATAAAATTAGGCAATGGTTTGACAAATATCACCTTCTGGGTTTAGGTCGAGATCATCGATATGTCCTGTGGGCCAGCTGGAGAAATTTGGGCGGTTCCTGGTTCAAGCGGGGGCAGCAGCTGAATTTCTTGGAGCTGCTGCAGGACAGGCGATGGGGACCACTTGGAAATACTCTGCACAGGTGGACTTAAAGGTGAGTCTGGTGGGTGCTTTGGAGTGTAGAGGTCACAGGGGGTTGAGGACCCCTAAAGTCAGCTGGTTCTTCGATGCAAGGTCCAGGGAGGCTGGGTGCAGAGCAGATATGTCAGCCAAGAGCTGTGTGCAAAGGAGCCTTTGGAACCAAGGGACAGGGTATTTGGAGGGTGGATTGCAGGAGAGGCAGTCCACTCTAAGGAATAGTTCTTGGGTGACCGGAAGTCCATCAATTGGTGCTTGCTTCTGGTCATTGGAGAATCTAGAGTGGACTTTTCTTCTGGGTGTCTGATGTTGCGATGAGAAAGACCATCACACACACCCTCATCACCAGAAGACTGGACTACGGCAACACACTCTACGCCGGTATCAACAAAAAACTTACCAGCAAACTGCAAAACATCCAAAACACAGCTGCCAGACTGGTCCTCGACCTACCCGGACACTGCCACAGCTCCCAACACCCAGGTACACTGCACTGGCTCCCCACAGAGAAAACGATCTCTTTCAAGATCCTCACCCGCGCACACAAAGTCCTCCACAACACCGAACCAGCCTACCTGAACCAGCGACTCAACTTCCACGTACCCCACAGGGCCCTACGCTCAGCCCAGCTCTCTCTCTCAGAAGTACCCAACAAAAACCAGAACAGGAGGACACTCCTTCTCCTACCTCTCAGCCATTGCCTGGAATGCCCTACCCATCAACATCAGACAAACCACCTCCCTCCTGAGCTTCACGAAGGAACTGAAGACATGGCTTTTTTGAACCACCTCACCAGGATATGCTGCACCCCAGACACTAACCGGTGGATAGCTGCACTTTAAAAGCACTGATTGATTGATTGATCGATGTTGGGGTCCAGTAGTGCTGGCTATTGCACACTTCAGTCAGTGGAGGCTGCAGGGTCAACAAACTTCACACACTGTCAGGGACTGTCCTCTCGGTCTATTGGGGGAAACGTGGCCTCGGTGCTATAGCTGGTTCTTTTAGAACCAAACAGAATGGTCCCTGTGGGGGTAGTGTCAGCCTTGACTTCCACAGCAAAAATGTACCCACCAAACAGTAGAGTACTTCCAAACTCCTTCTATAAATACATTTCCCTTCAATTCCTTAGCTATTTAAACATTTGAATTATTTGTTTGAGGTATATATATAAATCCTTTCTTAGTAGCAAAAGTACACATTAAGAAGTGATTGCACTGATATTGTCCAAAATAAATACAACATTCCTGAACTGAGGTACTCCTACAAAGTGACAGCGCAGTGAAAAAGTGAAAAGGTGAAAAAGTGTATCTGTGAATATTTACAAATATATACACATAGAACTGTGGCTGATAACTCATTCAGTATTCACAATAATGCAGCATCCATTATTTGCATGTCTTAAATTGACAAACAATTCTTTTAAATACAGTTCACAGTAAAATGTTGATGGCGCTTCAACCCTAAGGGTAGCTTAATTGGCAGTGGTTCATCAGGACCAAAGAAATACAATGGGAAGCACCCACAACACATTACAAAGATCAATCTCCTCAGAAAACTGCAACTTAAAACTGTAAAAACAGGCCACAACTCCTTCAGAAGACCAAAAGAAAAAGCCAGGACATATCTTAACTGGACCAACAAAGCACCAATCTCATGAGCAGACATGTTATGTCTGCAAATGACAGACAAGGTTCGGTTAAGATATGTCCCGGCTTTTTCTTGTGGTCTGCTGAAGGATTTACAGCCTGTTGTTGCATTGAGTTTGAGCTGATTTCGGTGTTAGGATGCACGCTGATGGCTACTACATACCAGTTTTCTGAGGAGATGACAACTCCTGTGTCCTCCAGCTTTTGCATGGCGGTTCCACTGCCACTGCCATCAAAGGCTGGTGGAGATGGTATGCCGGGGCTCCATGGAGGCCCCATGGGTGTCCATACACTGCCCATGCACTTGGCATGAGCAGTGCAGGGCCCCCCATGGACAGATCCATTGCTGTTGCACCCGACACACCGCAACATTGTCACCGGCTCGATTACGAGCTGGCAACAATGTTGTGGGTAGTTTCCAGCTGGTCCAGCGGGAAACTCATAATAGGGCCAGCAGGAGGAAAACCAGAGTGGCGATCGTCCGACCCAAAGAATTTGGCGGGTGGTCTCTCCTCTACAAAATTCACCTCAGAGTTGTATGTGTTGTGCTTTCACTTTATTACTGTTTGTGTGTTGTATAAATACTTTGCACATTGAGTTTAAGTTAAGCCCCGCTGCTTTTGTGCCAAAGTACCAGAGAGAGCACAATTTAGTTTAGTGACTTTAATGGCTCACCCTGATAAGGGTTGTGGTTGTTGTTTAAGTATGGTTTTCACCTCCTCCAATCAATAACCCAATTTCTTACAACCCACTTATAAAATCATGGCAGAACTAGGAGGGCGGTATGTATATGTAAAATTAAAATCAGCTGGATAGACACTTTACTCGATACGAGATTCATAACACTAGTAAGATATGATTATTATCCAGATTGATTAGACTTTTTACTGAATTTAGACACAACTGACTAGTGGTGGCTGGAGACTGGAACTTGGTCAGAGACCCACTTTTAGATCAGACTGTTGAAAAAGTCATGCAATACACTGCAGACTGAGCCATGCTCCATCTTGTAAGAATGAGTCATGAATTGGTTGACATTCGGGCCATTACTAAATCAGCTAATAGGAAGCTTATCTTTCTATTGTCTGTGAACAGGACACCATCCCATATAGATCGCTTTTTGATTACATGGTCACTCCTTTCTAATGTGTCCCAAACTGAAATACTTTCAGGTGGATTACCAAACTATTCCATCAATAACATGGACTTGACATTGGGACATACTATACACCAGACATAATTCTGGCATTTCTAGTCACAAAATATAGAGTCCCTGCTGAAAAACAACAACTTAACAGACACATCTGTGTATATATAGCATATATAATGCTTACTGTTGCTGCTGCACAGAACCTGTGGACAGCAGGCAAAGCAACCTGGAGAGGTCAAATTATGTGTGACTTAGCCATCAGGAGTAAAATACAAGAGAAAGAGATGCTTAGACTAGAGCTGAACGTCTTGTTTGTAACACATAACTGTAACACTAAACAAACATAGTAACTACTTCTCAAATTGATATCAGAAAAAGCTGCACTTAATACTCTCTACACATTGTTTGCAGAAAAACACCTAACACTGACACTATGAAAGAGGGGAAAAGGTTGGGAGAATCCTGGCTTTTCAGCTTCAACAGAGAGAGGCTCAGCTGGCCAATTCACACATACAACATGCCAGCAACACTAATCTGATACATCATATGGACATAACAGAGGCATTTGCCTCTTTCTATGAAACCTGTCTGACTTCCAAAAATACTATACTGCTTTATTTGAAGACCAGTTTCTTGATAATCTAATGCTCAGCACCAGGATATTCTATCGAGTACATTGCAAATACACATAGGTGGTCATTACAACCCTGGCGGTCGGTGTTAAAGCGGCAGTAAAACCGCCAACAGGCTGGCAGTAAAAAAAAATGGAATCACGACCGTGGCGGAAACCGCTAACATAGACATCCACTTTAACACTCCGACCGCCACGGCTTTACAAACAAACATTGCGGCCGTAACCGCCAACAGACAGGCGGAGGACAAAGTACCCCCCACAGTATTACAACAGTCCAATCCACCACCTTTTCCGGGGCGGATTCACCGCAAACAAAAACACGGCGGAAACAGGACTTGGAAGGGAAAACGCTCACCTCTACACACCCCACGAGGAACCAGGACACCATGGAACCATAACTCCAGATAGGCCCTGCCTTTGTCTTCCTGCTCCTCTACCAGGAGCACGAACGCCGGCGGCGAAGACCACGGTGAGTACTGCACCTATGACACAGGGGAGGGGGGAGGGAAAAGAGAGTGACACACACACGCAACACGCAACACCCCCACCCTCACCCACGACAACACACACACTAATACATCATGATACATTACAGTTACACCCCCCTCGGAAGAATGCAAAGACAAAAGGAAATGAGTTGAACATTTGTAATCGATTAAAATTCAGTATTCCAAAAATATATATACACTATTAACAAATATATACTCCAATAATACAAGTTCAAGGTATTCCACCATTAAAGTCCGGGCACCACTGGGCCCAAAATGCATGGGTGAGGCCCACACAAGATACCCAATCAAAATGGAAAGAACACTGCTAGGGCAGTTCGAAATACAACAGGCACCTCAGTGGGAAGGGAAGGGAGGGCACCTCAGCCGGATGAGTGCACAACGCCAGATCCACGAGGGGGCTCCATGCCCATTGATGTATCCTGGGGAGTGCAAAGCCACAGTCTCTCACGTCTCTACAGTGGGTGGTTTGCCCACTGCTTTATCCTGGGGACTGAAAAGCCACAGTCTCACATGTCTCTCAAGTGGGTGGTTTTCCCACCACTTTATCCTGGGGAGTGCAAAGCCACAGTCTCACAAGTCTCTACAGTGGGTGGTTTGCCCAGTGCTTTGTCCTGGGGAGTGCAAAGCCACAGTCTCACAAGTCTCTCAAGTGGGTGGTTTGCCCACTGCTTTATCCTGGGGAGTGCAACGCCACAGTCTCACAAGTCTCTCAAGTGGGTGGTTTGCCCACTGCTTTATCCTGGGGAGTGCAACGCCACAGTCTCACAAGTCTCTCAAGTGGGTGGTTTGCCCACTGCTTTATCCTGGGGAGTGCAAAGCCACAGTCTCTCAAGTGGATAACAGTCTCCACTGGTTCTGGAGGGGGCTTTGTGCCCAGAGTGCTTCATCTTGCCAAGGACTGAGGTAGTGGATGGGATACTCCACTGGTTCTGGAGGGGGCTTGGTGCCCAGAGTGCTTCATCCTGCCAAGGACTGAGTAGTGGATGGGATACTCCACTGGTTCTGGAGGGGGCTTTGTGCCCAGAGTGCTTCATCCTGCTAAGGACTGAGGTAGTGGATGTATCTCTCCACTGGTTCTGGAGGGGGCTTGGTGCCCAGAGTGCTTCATCCTGCTCGTAGCGGCCCCAGTAGCGTCAGAGGTGTCCTTGGCAGCAGTGCTTGTGGCGGCGGTGTCCTTGGCAGCAGTGATTGTGGCGGCGGTGTCCTCTGAAGTGGTGCTTGTGGCGGCGGTGTCCTTGGCAGCAGTGCTGGTGGTGTCCTCTGAAGTGGTGCTTGTGGTGGCGGTGTCCTTGGCAGCGGTGCTTGTGGCGGTGGTGTCCTTGGCAGCGGTGCTTGTGACGGCGGTGTCCTTGGCAGCGGTGCTGGTGGCGGTCTCTTTGGCAGCGGTGCTGGTGGCGGTCTTGTCCGCCGTGCAGGTTTTTGGTGACTTGCTTGTCTTCCTGTGCCCCTTCCCCACCTTGGATGGTGGCGCAGCTGTCTTCCCACTCCCAACTGTACTCCTGGGAGAGGCTTTGGTGGTAGATCTTTTGCCTTTCTACCGCCGGGCACTGGCCAGCTTTTTATGCTTTTGAGGTGGGGGACTGTCCGTGGTCTGGCTCCTTGGCACACTGGCTGCCTTGCTGCTTGGCACCCTCCAGAAGCCGGTTACTACTAGCACCACTGTGCCCGGTGATGTGGTGGCTGAGGTGCTGGGTTGGGACCTGGAAAGGCAGGCCCTAGGGGACTGATGGGGTGGGGGAGGTGAGGGGAAGAGGTCAAGAATGGACAGGAAAAGTTTTTTAGACAAACTGGGTTGGGTAGATGGAGGGGGTTTGGGAGTGGAGGAAGAGGTAGTGGGTGTAGGAGGTGTACGTTTGCTGACTTTGGGTGAAGGTGAGGTGGATGGCTGTTGGGTGGGTGTGTGGCTGCGTTTGTGTACCTTGGGAGGTGGGCTCACAGACACACTGGGAGAGGACACAGGGGATGTGTGAATGGTAGTGGGGGTGGTGAGTGCAAGTGAGCGGGGTGTGATGATGGGTGTGCTGGTGATGGAGGTAGTGGCTGATGATGTAGTGCATGCAGGTGTGAGTGGAGACGAGACTAGAAGGGAGGAGGGAGACGTGGAGAAGGGGGACACAGTGGAGGCAGTGGATGTTGGTATGTGTGCATCGGTATGATGCTTGTATGAGTGCCTGTTGGATGTGTGGTGCTTATGTTTGCCAGAGCTTCCCTTGTGTGTTGAGGTGTGTGCATGCTGGTCTGATGGTGTGCTAGGGATAGGCTGAGGTACAGGGGTTTAGGTCTGGGTAGAGGAAGTTGGAGGGGGGAGGCTGGACACAGGGACAATGGCTGCCATCAGTGCTGAGGCCAGAGTCTGAAAAGCTTGCTGTTGGGCTGCCAGACCAGAATGAATGCCCTCCAGGTATGCATTGGTCTGTTGCAACTGCCTCTCTACACCCTGGATGGTATTCAAAATGGTAGACTGCCCAACAGTGAGGGACCTGAGGAGGTCAATGGCCTCCTCACTGAGGGCAGCTGGGCTGACTGGGGCAGGGGCTGAGGTGCCTGGGGCGAAGGAGATGCCCACCCTCCTGGGTGAGCGGCCACGGGGCACATGCTGAGGGGCTGCTGGGAGGGTGGTGCAGGTAGGGGGGGTGGCGGCTGTACCTGTAGATGCAGTGGGCACAGAGGGGCCCGCCACCGCAAGGGAGCTCACATCAGAGGAGGAGTCTGTGTCGCTGGTCTCAGCTCCTGTCCCCGCCGTGGAGCTCCCCTCGCCCTCCGTCCCACTGGTGGCTTCAGACTCCGTTGTGTCGCCCTCCAGGGCCATGTGGGATGCAGCTCCCTCCTGCTCCGGTGCCACTGCTCCTTTGCCTGATGATGCTAATGCACACAAGAACAGGGAGACCACAAAAAGGGGGGGAAGACAGAAGAAAGACATGTTGAGTGCATATAATACCACTACCGTTGGTGGACACTACAGACACAGAAGCCCCTGCACTACGCCATGCACTTTGAGTTCCCTAATTAATCACAGGGACATGAGTTACAAGGCCTGCCCGATTGCTGCACATATGGAAGTCACAGGAGCCTGACTAGGTGTAGTTGGCTCTGAACACAGGTGGGGTTTGGTGCCATATGGCCTGCCTTTCGACGGGACCTTGCCTACTAAACTCGCCCTGGCCTAGGGGAACTCACAGCCCACCTCCCCCACCCAGACACCTCCACTGCGCGCAGAATCAGCTGAATGTGACTGTACTCACCCCCTTGTGGCTGCTGTGATGCCCTCAAGCGCCCATCCAACTCCGGATACGCCACCGCCAGGATCCGGAACATCGGGGGGTCATGGTGCGACAGGCACCCCTCCCACGTTGGGAGGCCATCCCCAGCTGGTCCTCCGCCGCCTTCTTGCTCCAGTGGCGAATGTCCTCCCACCTTTTATGGCAGTGGGTGCTCCGTCTGTGGTGGACCCCCAGGGCCCGGACTTCCTTGGCGATGGCACGCCAAATATCCTTCTTCTGGTGGGCGCTGACCTAAAGGAATAGTACAGGGGAGAAGGAGAAGATATAACCGTCCGCACCGTCACAGTCATTGGCCCGCATTCCTACCCTTGCCAGGACGCACATGCCGTTGTTTCATGCCCGCCTCATTCTCCCCCCCCCAACTTCCATCCACACCACTCCACACAGGCATTGCCCATACGGCATGCTCACAGTGTACTTACCTGTTTGTCTCGAAGGCCGTAGAGTAGCGTGTACTGGGGGAGGACCCCATCCACTAGTTTCTCCAACGCCTCCGTGCTGAAGGCAGGGGCCCTTACCCCAGACACATGAGCCATTGTCTCTTGCAGACTGAGGTCACAGCAGCACTTGCAGTGTAGGTACTCTCCTGTCGAAGATCAGGTATCAAGTGATTGAACAGAGAGAAAATGGCGGTCACGTCCGCAGCAGTGCGTACCGTCACCACCGGCGTAATCGTCATTGACGCCTCGGACCCATACGGTCCAATGTTAACCAATGAGGGATTGCGCCGCGGTCTATGACCGCCTACCGCGACGGTGTACAACGCCAGCGCAGTTACATCATAACCCCTTGTCCCACATTACAGGTCAGGTAGCCGCCATTTCAGGGGGCCATATGGCATTCATTTTAAATGTGTCACACATATCTAGGCCTTGCATACACACTGATACAGGCACATAGCGGTTTAAAAAAATTGAGGAATAAAGTTGTGTTAACGTACCTCAATGTTGGTTGACTCTCTGCTGCTGTTCTCCTCCATAGAGCACATCTGCTGGGGCAGATAAGGAGGTGGCGGCATCCTCCGGTGTACAGACCGCTGGTGGACCTGTCGACAATGGAGGAGCGACATGTAATTGTCATATACAGTCTTGATCATGCCACAATCCTGGAACTGTGTGCCCGGTTGGAGCCAGACCTGATGTCAGCTATCTGCCATCCCACAGGAATCCCCCTTCTAGTGCAGGTGCTGTCAGTACTCCATTTCCTGGCAAGTGGGTCTTTTCAAACGACAGTGGCCATACCATCAGGGATGTCCCAGCCTATGTTTTCCAACGTGTTGTCCAGAGTGTTGTCTGCCCTGTCTGAAACACATGTGCAGCTACATTGTTTTCCCTCAGGTGGAGGATTTGCCCACAGTGAAAGCTGACTTCTATACCCTGGGACATATCCCCAACATCATAGGTGCCATTGATGGGATACATGTGGCCTTGGTCCCCGCCGCAGGAGTGAACAGGTGTACAGAAACCGGAAGAGTTACCATTCAATGAATGTGCAGATGGTGTGTTTGGCCGACAAGTACATCTCCCATGTGAACGCCAAGTTTCCTGGATCAGTGCATGATGCTTACATTGTGAGGAATAGCAGCATCCCTTATGTGAAGGGTCAACTCCAGAGGCACCGTGTGTGGTTATTAGGTGAGGACATGGAGCCTATACAGTGTGAATAGTTGTATGGGTCTGGGGATGTCCATAAGAGTTAGTGTGTGTCTAATAGATTTCCCTCGACATTTGCAGGTGAATCTAGCTACCCCAACCTGTCATGGCTACTAACCCCAGTGAGGAATCCCAGGACAAGGGCAGAGGAACGCTAAAATGGGGCCCATGGGCGAACTAGGAGGGTTATAGAGAGGCCCTTCGGCCTCCTGAAGGCCAGGTTCAGGTGCCTCCATCTGACAGGTGGTTCCCTATTCTACTCACAAAAGAAGGTGTGCCAGATCATCGTGGCCTGCTGTATGCTTCACAAGTTGGCTTTGTGACAACAGGTGCTTTTTCTGCAGGAGGATGGTCCAGATGGAGGTGTTGTGCAGCTGTGGAGCCTGTGGACAGTGAAGAAGAGGAAGCAGAAGAAGAAGACATCAACAACAGAAACACGGTGATCCAACAATACTTCCACTGAGACACAGGTAAGAAGACATCACTGCCTGCTACATCTGATATAATTGTTTTAGCTCTCATCTGTCTGTCACCTTCACCCAGTGTATGGACCCTGAGTTGTCACTTTCCCTTTCAATTTCATCGATGTGGGTCACACTGTGTGACATCTGCTTTGTTTCCTCATGGACTACAGCTGTGAGACATAGGTATGTTGACAATACAATGGATATATCATGTTTACACAGTTAATGCAAATGCACATTTTCAAATGACTCCAGATTGACTCCAGATTGTTTTGTGCTTTAAGGGTGTTTATTTAAGTGCTAAATATTGGAGGGGGCTGTAAAATGGTCAGGGGTGATGGTGGAGGAATGTCCCTGGCAGAGTCCAGTCTATTAGTCTCACAGGTGCATTGTCCAAAGGGGCATAGGAAGTGGAGCTAGGGCAGGATGACAAAGTGGGACAGAAGGATGACAATCAGGGTGGTCTCATTTCTTGGCGGGGTCTTGGCATTGTTCTCTGTCTTTGTCCTGGATCTCAGGGACCACTTGCGGGGTGGTTCTCCATCTGCAAGGGGTGGGGTACTGGTGTCGTGGTCCTGTGGCGGTGCCTCCTGTCCACTAGCGCCGGCGGGGGTGGTGGGCAGTTCATCGTCCAGGCTGGTGTCAGGGGCCCTTTGTTGTGCCACAGTGTCCCTCCTGGTGTTGACAAGTTCCTTCAGCACCCCTACAGTGGTGCTCAGGGTGGTGTTGATGGATTTGTATTCCTCCCTGAACCCCAAATACTGTTCCTCCTGTAGCCGCTGGATCTCCTGAAACTTGGCCAGTACTATTGCCATTGTCTCCTGGGAATGGTGGTAGGCTCCCTTGATGTTGGAGAGGGCCTCGTGGAGAGTGGGTTCCCTGGGCCTGTCCTCCCCCTGTCGCACAGCAGCCCTCCCAGTTCCCCTGTGTTCCTGGGCCTCTGTCCCCTGAACCGTGTGCCCACTACCACTGCCCCCAGGTCCCTGGTGTTGTTGGGGTGGTGAATTAGCCTGGGTTCCCTGTAGTGGTGGACACACTGCTGCTTGACATGTCCTGGGGAGAGAGGTATTGGCCCGCTTGGTGGGTGCTGTGCTGGTGTTTCCAGACGGGGGAGGCTCTGTGGTGGCCTGTGCCAGTGTGAGGGGAATCAACTGTCCCAAGGTCTCAGATGGGCCGGGCTGGTCATCTAGATCCAGTTGGACAGAGCTGCTGTCATCACTGTGGGCCTCTTCTGTGGGTGGAGTGGACATTTCTGGACCCTCCTGTCCAGTGACGTTGGGTAGGGGTCCTGCAGGGGTGTAATATATGATTATTGCATCTGTGTGTGCCATGGTGTGCAATGGGTGGATGACCCTGTACCCCAGTGCTTGCATTCTTGTGTGGGACCTTGTGTGATAATTGTCTAGGGGTGTATGTGGGTATGTACAGTGGCTATGTGTTGGTGATGGGTGTCCATGCTTTGGTGTTGCATGCAGGGCTTGGTGTTGGGATGGGTGGTTTGTGATAGTGGGACATATGTGAGGAGTTGGAGTGATGGGGGTGAGGGTGAGGGTGGGGATATGTGATAGCATGCAGGTAGGGTGGGGTATGTAATAGATAAGATTTGACTTACCAGGGTCCATTCCTCCAGCAACTCCTGTGAGGCCCTCAGGATGCAGTATAGCCAAGACCTGTTCTCCCATGTTGTTAGTTGTGGGGGAGGAGGTGGGGGTCCGCTGCCAGTCCTCTGAACCGCAATGTGGTGTCTGGATACCACGGAACGTACCTTCCCCCGTAGGTCATTCCACCTCTTCCTGATGTCATTCCGTGTTCTTGGGTGCTGTCCCACTGCGTTGACCCAGTCCACAATTCTGCGCCATAGCTCCATCTTCCTAGCTATGGTGTTGTGCTGCACCTGTGATCCGAATAGCTGTGGCTCTACCCGGATAATTTCCTCCACCATGACCCTGAGCTCCACCTCAGAGAACCAGGGGTGTCTTTGCGGTGCCATGGGGTTGTGTGGGTGATGTTTGGGGTGGTGTGTTTTGTGATGTATGGGGTGATGTTTAGGGGTGTGTGGTGTTTTGTGCATGGATGTTGTGTGAGTGATGGTGTTGAGTGCCTGTGGATGCTAGTTTGTAGATGGTGGTGTCTCTCTCTGGCCTTCAGTCGCAATTGTGGTCGTAAGGGTTTGTGGGTGATGTGGGTGTGTGTTTTATATTGTATTGGATGTGTGGGAGTGGTGTGTGTATGTGTATTAGGTGTGTGTATTTGGAATTGTCCAATGTGGTTGTGTTTTGTAAGTGTGTGTGTATCTTGAGCGCGGCGGTGTGAACCGCCAATGGAATACCGCGGTTGAAAGACCACTGCGTTGATTCGTGGGTCGTGATAGTGTGGGCGTATTCCTGTTGGCGTGACAGTGGAGGTTTTGTTATCGCCAGTTTATCACTGACCTTTGGTGTGGCGGACTTGTGTGGGTGTCTAAATTTTGGCAGATTCCGAGCTATGGGTCATAATAGCTGTGGTGGAATTCCACATCCGCGGCGGTGTGTTGGAAATCTTCTGCACGGCGGTAAGCGGCATTTACAGCCAATGTTGTAATGACCCCCATAATGTGTTATCCATGCTAAATGATAAGAGCCATGTCTTATTAAACTGAGTGATAACTATGGGAGAAAAAAGCTCATCTATTCCCTCAGTGACACCTGCATGTCACCTGGGGACGATGGTGTAGCTGGATAATTTAGGAGGTAGAAAGTAGAAATGTTGAGTCTGGTGTCTAAAAAAATGTAGACTAAGACTCTCTTCAATGGCAAAGGGGGATTTTAAGTCACAATTCTGAAAATGCCACATTTGGAATGTTAGCATTTTCTTGTCCCTACCATTTGGTGCCAGCCTCCTGTATCCTCATTCACTTGACTAGGAGTAGCTGGTAGTTGGCCTTTGTGTATTGCTCCCAGACAGTGAGACCAAGAATCAGAGGTGTTGGCAGCATGGGCCATCTCTGACTTGACCAGGAAAGGATCTGTCACCTACCACATTTCCAAACCACAATGGTTTTGCCTGAGCACACTGACAAAAGATATGACACTAGACTAATGTGACCCCAGACAAACTGGGGCCAGGGCAGGGAGGCATGAAATCCCAAACCCCTATTGGGGTGGAAACCTACAGAAACCTCTCCTAATTCAAAGTGGGCACCAGGTATAAATATTGGACCCAAATCTTCAGTAGACATCTGTACCTGTGGAAGACTCAGAAGGACTGATGTGCTGCTGCAAGAAGGACTGCTACGTTGTTGGTGTACTGGCTGAGTATGAAGGAATGGACCCACAGCCTGATCCCAGGACCATCAGAGTGACTCCGAGGGCTAGCTGGCTGGCTGGTGTCCTGTTAGGGACATCAGGGACAGAAAATGCTCCAACTAATTTGCATCCTGCACCTGGTCTCTATCTGTTGTGATTCTTGCTACCCAATTGGTGCACGCAAACTCCTGGACCCTTGGAAGTGGCCTGAAGGTGCTTGCCAGCCCAACTGTGGTCCTGTAAGCAAAACCATTGCAGCCCGATACATCTCCTCGCAGCCACAACAGAACCCCCACAGCTTGACATACCCCCCACCGTTGTACCTCACATTGCAAACCGCAGTCTCCTCAGAACTGCTGCTGCATGATGCATCCTGGACGCAAGCCTTCTCGTTCAACCCCCTCATCAACAACATTCTTGACAATGATTTAGGCCTCCTCATTGTAGCCTTACAGATTCTTCAGAACTGCTGGTGTGCACTGATTCTGCGCTGTGGGAATTTGCACCACAAACCCCTTATCAATGTCATCCTCGAAGATGATGCAGGGCTCTGCATATCAGCCTTGTAGCTCCTCAGCACTTCATGGCACATCCTCGACCTTAGATTTCGCAGTGCTACGCAACCCAGAGTTAAGGTACTTTTTTCAGTAAGCCAAACCTGGTCCCTGTATCGTGTCCATGCTCCATCCTGAATTTGTGACTTTGTCCTGGTCCGGTGGAACCAGATAACCACAGTTGGTGCTTTGTCCATCTAGGCACTATTTTTACTTGAATCTGCTGATCGGATCTTGTTTTGGTGTCAAATAATTTACAAATTTTTATCTGTTTTTTAGATTGGTGTGGGATTATTCTTGTGTTCTGTTTTTACTTTAGTACCATCTGAGATGTTTCAAACACACTTTACACATAGCCTCTAGCTCAAGACTGACTGCTTTGTGCCAAGCTACCAGAGGGGTAATCATAGGTTAATTTAGGGTTTGCTTGTGTTTCACCCTGGCAGAGATCGTGATTGCTGCTTATGTAAGGTTTAGCCCCCTAAATCAGCAACCACATTTCCAACAGTGCCCAGGACCTAGAAAACCTTTAAAGAGGGTAAGCAAGCTATTCCTCAGGGCCCCATGTCAATTTAAGCTGCAGTGACATTTATCTCAAGGAAGCAAAATACTATTGTGAATATGGCAGTTGTGGACCATTTCCCAAAAAGGCATTTGACAGGGCACAATGGGAGTAACTCTTTAGATTAATGGATACATTTGGGTCTGGGGCAGGAATTTCTTGCAAAAGTCAAATGGCTATACCACATCACAAAAAAACTATGGAGGGTGCTTGTCACACACAATAGGTAATACGAGGCATGTACGACAGGGTTGCCCCCTCACCTCTTTTCTTTAACTTTGCTCTAGAACCTCTCACGGCTATCATAAAATACTTTGAGGGGATCCTGAGAGTATACTTTTAAACCAGTCAAGTGAGGCAAATTAAGGTATTCTTCTATGGCACAGACATATTGCTAATCATGTGAAATTCCAGATTTATATTCCTGCATTAATGTCTCTAATATCTAAATTTGCTGCCTTTCTGAGTATATACAACTTTGCCATTATATAAATACACATCCAGAACCAGCAAAGGAGACTATACCATGGGTTGGGAAAAACAGAGAATGAGACACACAGGAAAATGTTTCTAGCTAAACCTATTGCTATGCAGCAGAGTTAAAACCACGAAAATGTTTGTTGCTCATAGGGTTAGCTATATATTCAGTATGCTCTCAAGATCCCTGCTCAAGACAATTGACATGACCACAAAATTGTTTTTATGTTGACCCTCTAGATCTAGATTTCAAATAGGTATATTATACAGCCAGAGTGCATTAGGTGGGTTCAAGAAGCCATGCATGGGGATGTATTACATATATTCCCCCTATCCATGTGGACTGTGAATGAGTGAAAATGAATGTATAGTAATACAAATTTTAATGATTTGTACAAATGTTAAACCCTGAGTGCATTTACTGACAATCCAGTTATAATGTGCATGCTTCCGACCTAGAGATATGCACATAAATTACTCTGAATTGACCCATGCAGTGCTTTAATTGAGCTAGTGGTTGCGGGTGGGGTCACTGGCACTCATCTTTGGGGACCAGTACTTGTTTTTCTGCATTAGTCATTTATCAAGTAGCAAGAGAGGGAAAAACACACACAGCAGAAATACAGAAGACAACAATGATGAAAAAAGACGCCTGAAACAGAGAAAGCAGGGACCTGCACATTAAGGATATAGGAACATAGAGTGTCTGGTAATGAATTAAAAAGGCATGAGATGGATCTAAGATTACGCAACATTCATATTAGGCATGCAGACCTTCTTCAACACCAGGGTGGATGTCATTTAGAGGTTCCCAGGGGGTCACATCTGCAACCCCTGTCTTGCCCACTTTTGTACCACTGGCACTGCCTGATTCAGAGACAGCAAATTCAGTCTCAGGAACACAGTGGCAGCTCATCCTTATGAAAGCTAGCTGGGGCTCCACTCTTTGTTTTTTGTCAATTTTTTATTAAACCAATAGGGGATAGTGACACATTTTTCACTATTCGTGTAGCAAAAATGACATATAATTAGCTGGAATATGCCCTTACATGGCAGCTGAGGTAACTAAAAAATGCTTTTAAATGTAAGTTGTGTGCATGCTTGCTTGTGGGTGAGAGTTTTTTTGTGAGACATAGTGTACGTAAGTGTGTACTTGTGTGTATGTATGTGTGTGTGAGTGAAAGTGTAGGTCAGAGGGCATGTGATGTCACTTCCCCTGCCCCTGGCATTTTCGTGGATTGAAGTCCATGAGCACCGGCCACAGTTTTCTGAGCATAACCTTGTGCACCAACACTCCTTCTTTTAAAAATTAACCACTGGACCGGGGCTATATAACTGGAGTCCAATTTGGAACAACAATATTATTAAACTAGGTGGACCACCTATCCATTGGAATGAGAGGAAGTCAGCTGGAATGGACAGAATAGAGCATTTAGAAGGAAACAACAAGGGCAAGTAGTTTTAAGAACTACATCAGGGCAATCATTTAGAAACATTGTAAAAATGGAAATCAGTTACTTTACTGTATCAATTGCTGCCTTGGCAAATCCCCACCACTATCCCAAAATCACCCATGAGAGCTTATATAGAGAAGATGTGTGCATACACAGGAGTGCTCTCCGGTATGAATAGATACTGACTGATACACAGTACTTTACTATTACATTGCACGCAACTAGGGTCTAGCTGCTGCCTGCAGGAAAGACTGACTTTGGTTATACTGCAGAATGCAGAACGGTGCAATAGCTACGCATGACAAACTATTCAGAGTATTCAAGCATAATTTTCTTACTTCAAAATTCTTCAAAATAGCACTGTCTAGTGATACAATTATGCAGGATAGGTTTACTACCACGTTAAAAGTGCTGCAGATGTCAAAAATTAGATAGAGTGGCAGGTTGTGGGGGAATCATTTACAAATTAAATGATCAAAGATCTATACAGGAAGAGTTCTAGAGGCCATTTCAGATTCTTTGCTATATACAGACCCAGTACTCAGATCCACTAATGCATGGTGGCAAATAGCCCACGTGCACTAGAAAGCTTTTCTAGACACATGTTCTGTCAATGAGAACTGCGTGGACTGTGAATAAAATAGTGCATGAGAGGGCTATTTTGCAATGATCCTATTCTGTGTCAAAGTCATATTGGTTATTTAGGGTCTCATTACGAGGCTAGCGGTCAGACCACAGCGGCTGTGGAGGTCCGACTGCCACATTAAAACTTAGGAGATTGGACCTGCCTAAGGACCGCTTTCCCCGCCAAGATCACATCCCAGCAGGGTGACAGCGGTCTTGGTTGTTGGTTGGCTGTAGTCATCCAGGGTGATGTTTAACTCAGCGCCACCTGACTGATTATAAACTTGTTCTCTGCCAACCTTTTCATGGTGAGGCTCCCCATAAGCCACTACTCTGTCTGTGTCAACCCACCCCATCCTATCCCCGATCTGTCCCACCAAGGTTCCACATGGGATGATATTTTTTGCAAAACATATTTATGCCATTATTTTTGTCAAACAGTATTTCACCACTATATTCCTCTGACATTCCCGAGGGAGGTATGATAGCACTTTGGCCTGTTAGGTGACAAATTACTCAGTCTTTGTAAGTCTTCAGTATGTTGAAGGATCCATTAGGAAATCAAGGATGATGTATAATCTACCCAGTTCCTGCCTTTCATTCAGCTAATTCTGTAATCATATCTTGTGGCTATGTCCTGCAGACCCAATTTTCTTTTCAATAACAATGTTACTTTTCATTTGAACGTCACATATGAAAATTGGTACCAACATCAAAATCAGATCTCAAATGAAGTTTGAATTTGATGAGTGTAAACTTGCTGTTAGCTACATATTGTAGTACGAGTGTTATTTGGTGCCTTATCTAATTACAGAGACCTAATGAATGAGCAACATAAGGAATTACATCCCCACCTTTAGCCAAACATCCCAAGATTGCATCTGTAGAGTGTCTAGAATGAGGAGTTGTACAATCACTAAAAAGAGGGAAGGTTACCTAACCTGAAAGTGCTGACATCATTTTTTTTTAGATTTTTTTTTTGAATGAAAGTACATGTAAGAATGTGGATTATTTTTTGGGGTTGGGATTTGCCCTGCTCAAGAAATAACTCAGACTTCTTAGGGTGAACCCAAAAGTCACAAAACTAACCTGAGCGCAACCAACTGGTTGCTCTGACACAGAACGGGCAAGTAATGTATATAGTATTAATGCAGTACCAGAAGAGTAATAAAGTAAAAACACCAGACAATAAAAATCCAACCAAATTAGAAAAACTAGATCAACTTTAATACGCAAAAAACAAACAAAGTGGCAAAGATCAAATAACGGGAGCTGGGCATATGAAACGTTTAAGTGAAAATAGCACTAAGCAAAAATTATAGTTTGGAAGAGCAATAAAACTGGACCCAGGTACAAATTCAGGGCAACCGAGTTTAAGCGTAGGTCAGGTACACTAATCAGGGTTGTTCAGATAAAATATTTTACCTTCTGATTTTGGGCCTCATTTAGATTTTGGTGGAACTCCCATTGTACCTCTGTTGCAGCATTTACAAGTACTCCATCAGTCTGACGGATTTCCACCCACCCTATTTAGATGCTTGTCGGCTAAACATCCATTCTCATTGGCAGAATATTTCCATTCACGCAAGCGGCGGACTACCGATGACGCAGTGGACTCCTCTGCTGGCTGACATTACTCAGTTGCCGGCAGGGTGGTGGGATTGCATGGAGCACTTTTAGATTTCACAGTTGTGCTAGCGTTGTACTAGAGGCAGATTCCTGACAGTCGGATTACGTTGCAGGAAGCATTCAACATTGTACTGTGCATGTGGCTTTTTAATGGATGCTAGTATCACAACCCTGATGTGTTTTGGCTAATTGTTTTCACCTGCATACTACTCTATAAAACGCACTCCATTTCAGACCATAATCCTTTGCCATTCCACTGCAGCAGACCATTTTTGCAGCCACATTTTTGATACAGAAATGTGTTTTTTCTGCTCCCTATGTTTCTTGTCTTTTGCCTTAATTTTTTGCTTTAACTTGTGGGTTCCCAGAATCATTTAATATAATTACCTTATAATGGAAGGGAGGAGAGATCCCTGTTTCACAGAGGGTAAATTGTCAGTCATGGTGGATGAAATTATTAGAGTAGTGCCACAATTGTTTGGAGCACAAGTACAAAATAGAATACAGTACAGAAAAGGTTGGAGGCCCTGGGGACTGGTGGTGGTTCCTCCCCCCCCACCCCCCTTATAACCATATCCTTAGGAGGAGAAGGCCTTGCAGATCCTACATCCTTCAGGTTGGACAGGAATTCCTGATACAGTAGAGACTTGTAAGTTATACTTTTGAATGTGTCACTATACCTAAATGCTGTTTATGCTTTTAATTTAGCAGTTGAAAATGTGTTTTGCACCTTTTTCATCCATATAAACCTAGACAATATTATTTGATTTTGCTTTATAGTGGAAAGTTGCAGCATAATCACTAAAATGTTTTGTCAATGTTTATTTTTTTTCAGTGTTTCACATTTCCTTTTTCCTTGTTTGTTTATATGAATGTATTCTTTTTAATTTAAGATTACAGGTTTTAATTGCCTTAATTTTTACAATATGTTATGTTGGAAGTAATTGTTACTATGGCCCTCATTCGGACCTTGGCGGGCGGCCGCCCGCCAAAGTCCCGCCGTCAGGTTACCGTTCCGCGGTCGAAAGACCGCGGCGGTAATTCTGACTTTCCCGCTGGGCTGGCGGGCGGCCGCCTTCAGGCCGCCCGCCAGCCAAGCGGGAAAGAGGCTTCCACGATGAAGCCGGCTCTGAATCGAGCCGGCGGAGTGGAAGCTGTGCGACGGGTGCAGTTGCACCCGTCGCGTATTTCACTGTCTGCGCAGCAGACAGTGAAATACATTTAGGGGCCCTCTTACGGGGGCCCCTGCAGTGCCCATGCCAGTGGCATGGGCTCTGCAGGGGCCCCCAGGGGCCCAGGGGCCCCGCGACCCCCCCTACCGCCATCCGGTTCCCGGCGGGCGGACCGCCGGGAACCGGATGGCGGTAGGGGGGGTCGGAATCCCCTCGGCGGCCTTGGAGGATTCCAATGGGCGGCGGTACACTGGCGGGAGCCCGCCAGTGTTGCCGGTCCGACCGCGGCTTTACCGCCGCAGTCGGAATGCCCATTGGAGCACCGCCGGCCTGTCGGCGGTGCTCCCGCGGTCCTCCAACCCGGCGGTCATGGACCACCAGGGTTGGAATGACCACCTATATCTCTTAAAAAATTTAATATGTGTGTCCCATATTGGAAATGCCAGATTATTTCTTCTACACATTTTTACTAGGTGAGATTCACCTACAATTTTCCAAGTGTTGTCAAAGTTTCATTGAAATGACTACAGCTACCATGATGCCTTATTTGTGGTTTGTTAAAATAATTTAGCATTTATTTTGATCGATCTCTCTTATCTTACATATTTTCACAAATGCGAAAGTGTAATATATTTATCAATCTCTATATTATTCTATGTTGTCAAATGTGATGTTTAATTTTGAATGTCTTCATGTTCATGATATTCAATTGAATTGATGGTTTCTCTCCCACTAATCAAAGTTTATCTTTAAATGTTTAATGTATGTAATTTTGAATGCTGAATCTAAGATCTTTTTTAAAAACAAAAGTACTTTGCAATGTTCATATGATGACAAATGCTATTTATCCTACACGGTTGTTTAATTCACAGCTCATTTCCCATGCTCGGTCTTTGAATGGCTTTTTTTACAGGTCTCCTCTCTATTGTATTGTGCTGAAAGTTTGGTATATTTCATATATACTTCTTATTTTTTAGCATTTCAGAACATCTTTTTACACACTTTTTTGAAGGCTTTTTGAGTGTAATTAAACCTGGTTTGCTTCTTATTAGCAAACAACTGAAAGGTATAATAATGATATTATTTGTCTTTTACATTTTAGGTTGCTTATGTTTTGCCCTTAAACCCATTTGATGTACAATCCACACTTCGATTTTAAATTTTTTTTAATTTAACATAGGACCTACACCAAGAGTACATGGACCACCACCTGTCACAACACCAAAGAATATATCCACTCCAGTTGGGAAGAAGCTTTCAATGAGGATTCTTCTCCTGCAGACCTGGATGACGAGGAGCAGCATGGCTCATCTGGTCTGCCAGGGCATACAGCTCCTGGGAGTCTAAGTTGGCCCACACCGACACCACCCACCCCAACTTTTAAATATCTCAATCCTTGGATACTTCCACTTCTTGTGTCCAATGGACAATCACACCAATCTTTTGCCCCCCAGTCCTGGCTGCTGTTGATCCAACTCCACCACCAATTCCAGTTCAGCCAGGAAACAGTAGGATGGGGCACACACACAGGGTCAAGGGAACAGGATAGTGGGGGCAGGGTCCGTCGAAGGGAATATGTGGGCCAGGAAATTGAGGCCACCGAGTTAACTATCACCAAGTCCACCATCAACCAAGTCTTAATAGCTATCAATCAGTCCCAAAACATAATGGGCTGGGTCCTTACAGAGCTCCGGGAAAAGCAGTAAGGAGGGAGCATAATTGTCCGATGAAAAACCTCATCACAAATTTGGGCTCCCTGACTGGGGTGCCGCAAGATTGTTTAGCCCACATGTTCAGGGCTTTTCCAGTACCATCTTCCCCTGTCTGTGGTCCAACAACTTCTGACCAAATTACATATGCCTGAGGCACAGACAGGAAAGCCCTGCCACAAGAGGAAACACCTACACCCACCTCAGTCCCAGCAACTGTGGATCCACCAGTCCCCTCAGGAGGGGACATTCATCTGGACCAGCAGGAAAGGACGGCAAGTACTCTACAACCACCAGCAATAGACGCAGAACCTAATTTTCTCCAGTGTGTGGCTACCATTCACTCTATGGACAATTTTTTGGACACACTTACCTTTTTGATGTCAGTTGTATTCTGTACATTGGACTTCAAACAATTTTGGCTCTTCATTAAAAGTTTCATTTATCATGATTGAATTTTGATGATTTGTTTGCTTTCTTTTTTTCCTAAGTTTTCCTTTTTGCATATTGCTTTGCTGAATAAAAGCAAAGCGTCACAGCTTCAAAGTCTGGTTTTGGATTTATTTTATCAATTTGTACCATTTGCATATTTCTGCGTACATTTTAAAAAGTTACTATCAAAAAGATTGTTAATGTATTGATAAATAACATTCAGGTAATTGTCTCCTCATTGTCAATACATTTAAAAATAATACAACAATTCATCCAAATGAATTATTTCATTAAATTTGAATAAAGAACAGTTTTTCATATTTTTCAAACACAGTAGTACTCATGTATGATAATAATACTTCTGGCTATATTTCCGTGTACACTTCCAACCTTGCCACCATGGATGAATGAGATATGCCCTAAAAATCAGATTAAACAGGCAAACGGTTATTGAGTTATGTCATCAGCTGAAACTAGATCTTCTACCCCACAATAGGAATCCCACATCAATAACATAAATAGTGAAAATAATGGCAGTATTTCATTTTGTGACAACAGGATCATTCCAATATGCTGTTGCAATATTTGGTGGAATGTCTCAACCAACATTCAGGGGTGTGCTATAAGAAGTAATTTCTTCAATGATAAGACATGTCAAAAGCGTCATACATTTTCCTAGAAATGAGGATGTTGCCAATGTAAAGGGAGATTTGTATGCTTTGGTTCACCTATCACATGTGATCGGAGCTATTGATGACACACATATTGCCTTGGTGCCATCACACAACAGAGAACAAGACTACAACAATCTACAAAACTCCCATTCAATCAATGCGCAAGTTGTGTGCTTATCAAATTTGTACAACACTAGCATGTGTGCATGTTTCCCTAGATCAGTGCATGGTTCCATTGTACTACGGAACAGCAGCATACCCCTGCAAATGTCTAACCAGCTGATGACATATATCAATAATAGTTTGCTGATCTAATCTGATATTTTTATTATATCCTGTTCTTCCATAGTGGCAAGGTCTGGAAATGGTCTCATAACTTGAGGCTGTCATCTTCTTACTCTCCCTGGGTTCATTTGTCTGAAAGGGGAAACATTTTTTGAATTTTCGAAAACATATTTTTTAATAAAGCCGAACATTAATTTATTTCAATGATGTTTTTAGAGCACAGTTTTACACAACATTTATTTGTGAATATATATTTTTACATTCAATGTTTGACATGTCTATTATTAAATAAAAATGTGTAGATTAGACATGTTAAATTAATTATTTATTTAATTACACATTTTAATATGTTTAATTTACAATTGAAGTGCAAAGAAAATCATGTAAATATCAAATTTTACCACAGTAACGACCAACATCATATATTTTTCCAAAAACATGAAAATAACTTTAACAAATGACTTTGTTGTACATTTATAAAAACCAGGCACTATTTTGAGTGGTGGTGATGCACTTAACATTGACAAACACACTATTTATCAATCTAAAATAACAGACAACTGACTTCGCTGTCAGGACATTTGCAAGTAGATGGATGTTGGCAGAAGGTGGCCAGGTAGTTGGTGTTCAACTCCATGAAGGACACAGCCATAGGCTAATGTGTGTGAAAGCAATGTACAAAAGCCAATAGAGGTTCCCGTGTGCGCTGACAGTCTAACAGTTCTAACACCTCCTCAACTTTTGATGCTGTTTACTGACTCAAGGAGAAGCAATGTCTTGTAAATCAGGTGACAGGGACAATTTTGCCGGAGCAGCTGGAGATACTGTAAGATCACGTTCTGTCTCTGTGCAGCAAACTATATGGCTCACCATAGCAACAGGTGCATGTTTACAATGGCAATTAAAATGTGAGTATCTTTAATATTTGTTTTTTTAAACACAGGCTAGAATGGCCAGTTCAGTTCCTGAGTGAAGTGTAGTGTTTGAAATTAAGTTTCTGTTTATTTGTAATTAGATAGAAAATTATGGTGCACCTTTTCAACACATTTCAAATGTACAATACCGCAACATTGGTATGCGTTGTGTGTTTGATGGATTTAATATTTTTTTATATATATGTATTTGAAGTAATGTTTTGATTTTGGGGAAAAATGTTCATTTAAACATATATTTGTTATTTGAATTAACATACATATTTTTTCATACCCCCCAAAAACGTTGCAACTTTTAGATATTTTATCAAATAACTTAGCCTAGATGATGTCAGTTCCCTCGATTAGTAAAATGAGGACAGAACAAGGATAAGGTCACTCAACAAATTTGTGTTTTTTTTTTTTTTTAAATAAAAAAATAAAAACAAATAAATGCTGTTTTAATGCCTAAGAAAGTTTGTGACTGATTTCCAAATTTTGTGTTACATTAGAAAATAAATAAATGAAAATTCACAAAACTTTTTTGCTCTTTCCTTTTTTTGCATCCATACAGGCCCTCTTCCATCAGAAAAAGACGATCTAGAAAGCCATAGCCAAGAAGGTGAAGACCCTGGGGGTCTACAAGTGACACAACAATCACTGCAGGAAACACTGGGAGGACATACAACACTGCTGGACCAATAAGTCAGCTGAAGTCCAGCTCAGCCATGTAAAGCATGTGTGCTGCACCCTATCCCCCTAATGGCCGACATACTGGTGGTGGCCTATCCCCACCTTGATGGGCAGTTCAAGGCCAGACAGAAGCATGAAGGGGGGTATTTTACTTTTTAAGTTTCATTTCAAATAACTAATGTTTGATCTTGTAACCAAATTGGGCTTCAATATTAAGGGTAACACATGTCTAATGAACAAGAAGTGTTCTTAAAGGTGCAAGTTTTGTAGAATGTGTATCAAGATGTTTTTTTATTTTTTTAAAATGATTTGATGAAACGGATACCAATATATTTTTGTTCACTTACAAAGGACTATTTTGAGCAGTGTAAGAAAGTACCATCTTGCCTGGAATGTTACTCCTATTTTTATTTGTGTGTCAATTTGTTTTTGCCTGTCTCACTGGGATCCTGCTAGCCAGGATCCTAGTGTTCATAGTTTGTGGCCTAAATGTGTTCCCTGTGTGGTGCCCAACTGTGTCACTGAGGCTCTGCTAACCAGACCCTCAGTGCTTATGCTCTCTCTGGCCCTCATTCCAACCCTGGCTGTCTCTGACCGCCAGGGCGGAGGGCAGCGGAAGCACCGCCAACAGGCTGGCGGTGCTTCCCAGGCTAGTCTGACCGCAGCGGTAAAGCCGCGGTCAGAAAAGGGGATCCGACTGTTTCCCGCCGGATTTTGGGGATTCCGACCCCCTTCCCGCCAGCCTGTTTCTGGCGGTTTTCACCGCCAGAACCAGGCTGGCGGGAACGGGTGTCGTGGGGCCCCTGGGGACCCCACAAAGATTTTCACTGTCTGCTTAGCAGACAGTGAATATCGCGACGGGTGCCACTGCACCCGTCGCACCCCTGCAACTCTGCCGGCTCCATTCGGAGCCGGCTTCCTCGTTGCAGGGGCTTTCCCGCTGGGCCGGCGGGCGGCCTTTTGGTGGTCGCCCGCCGGCCCAGCGGGAAAGCCAGAATGGCATCCGCGGTCTCCTGACCGCGGAGCGGCCATTCGGCGGTGACCGCCTCTGTCTTTAAAATTGTCACTGCAGGCTAGTGACCATTTTACCAACACTGATTGGAACACTGGAACACCCCTATAATTCCCAAGTATATGGTACCTAGGTACCCAGGGTTTAGGGGTTCCAGGAGATCCCTATGGGCTGGATAACGTCCACATTATTTCACAACCACTTTACACTGCACTTAAGTAACTTATAAGTCACCTATATGTCTAACCCTCACTTGGGGACAATTAGGTGCAAAGTTACTAAGTGTGAGGGCACCCTGGCCCTAGTCTAGGTGCCCCCACATATTTTAGGACAATTTCCCCGGACTTTGTGAATGCGGGGACACCGTTACACGTGTGCACTACATATAGGTCTATACCTATATGTAGCTTCACAGTGGTAAATCCGAATATGGCCATGTAACATGTCTAAGATCATGGAATTGTCCCCCCATGCCAAATGTGGTAGTGGGGTGCCAATCCCATGCATCTCCGGAACTCCAGCATGGACACCAGGTATTGCAAAACTAGCTCTCTGGGGTTTTCACTGCAGCTACTGCTGCTGCCAACCCACAGACAGACTTCTGCCCTCCTGGGGTCTGGGCAGCCCAGTCCCAGGAAGGTAGAACAAAGGATATCCTCTGAGAGAGGGTGTTACACCCTCTCCCTTTGGAAATAGGTTAAGGACTTGGGAGGAGTAGCCTCACCCAGCCTCTGGAAATGCTTTGAAGGGCACAGATGGTGCCCTCCTTGCATAAGTCAGTTTACACCGGTTCAGGGATCCCCAGTCCCTGCTCTGGTGCAAAACTGGACAAAGGAAAGGGGAGTGACTACTCCCCTGTCCATGACCTCCCCAGGGGTGGTGCCAAGAGCTCCACCAGTGTGTCCCAGACCTCTGCCATCTTGAGAGTTGTAGAGGTGTGAGGGCACAATGGTGGCCTCTGAGTGGCCAGTGCCTGCAGGTGATGTCAGAGACCCCTCCTGATAGGTGCTTACCTGGTTAGGTGGCCAATCCTCCTATGAGGGCTATTTAGGGTCTCTCCTGTGGGTTTCTCATCAGATAACGAATGCAAGAGCTCACCAGAGTTCCTCTGCATCTCCCTCTTTGACTTCTGCCAAGGATCAACCGCTGACTGCTCCAGGACGCCTGCAAAACCGCAACAAAGTAGCAAGACGACTACCAGCTAACGCAGGCACCAAACATCTGCTTCACTGGTTCTCTGGGTCCCCTCTCATCTTGACGAGCGTGGTCCCTGGAACACAGGACCAGGACCCAAGTGACTCTCAACAGTCCAGTTGTCCTTCTGTCCAAATTTGGTGGAGGTAAGACCTTTCCTCCCCATGCCAGACAGTAATCCTGTGTACTGTGTGAACTGTAACTGCTAGGGCTTCTGTGCACTTTTGCAAGGAATTCTTCATGCACAGCATAGCCCAGGTCCCCAGCACTCTGTCCTGCATTGCTCAACTCGCTGAGTTGACCACCAACTTTGTTTGACTCTCCTTTGTAGTGTTGAGACAACTGAAATGCTCAGATTACTTGAGTGCCTTTTCAAGTGCTTCTGTGGGTGCTGCCTGTTTCTGTGTTTCTGTGTGGGCTCTCTGTGCTGCTGCACGCCCCCTCTGTCTCCTCCTCCAAGGGGCGACCTCCTGGTCCTTCCTGGGCCCGAGCATCACCCATTTTCTTTAACCGTGACCTTTGCAGCTAGCAAGACTTGGTTGCGGTCTTTCTGCGTGTAAACAACTCTGCGTCCTCCAGCACGCCGTGGGACATCTTCTGTGCAAAGGAGAAGTTCCTGGCATCTTCCATTGATGCAAAATCTTCAGCTATTTCCACCCAGAGGCAGCCATTTTGCACCTTCATCCGGGGTTTAGTGGGCTCCTGCCCTCCCCTGGACACTTTCGTGACTCTTGGACTTGGTCCCCTTCCTTTGAAGGTCCTCAGGTCCAGGAATCCATCTTCAGTGCTTTGCAGTCAGTTGTTGTCCTTGCGGAATCTCCTATCATGACTTTAGTGTGTTTCTGGGAAAGTAGGGTCACTTTACTCCTACTTTTCAGGGTCTTGAGGTGGGGTATATTGGACTACCTTAGTGTTTACTTACACTCCCAGTGACCCTCTACACACTACACTAGGCCTGGGGTCTCTAAGTAGTTCGCATTTCACTTTCTTAGTATATGGTTTGTGTTGCCTCGACGCCTATTGCATCCTATTGTATTCTTCAGTGTTTGCACTACTTTTCTAACTGTTTACTTACCTGATTTTCTTTTATGTGTATATTTTGTGTATTTTATTTACCTCCTAAGGGAGGATATCCTCTGAGATATTTCTGACAAATTGTCACTAAAATAAAGTACCTTTATTTTTAGTAACTCTGAGTATTGTGATTCTTATGATATAGTGCTAAATGATATAAGTGGTATAGTAGGAGCTTTGCATGTCTCCTAGTTCAGCCTAAGCTGCTCTGCTATAGCTATCTCTATCAGTCTAAGCTGCTAGAACACTACTAATCTACTAATAAGGGACAACTGGACCTGGCACAATGTGTAAGTACCATCAGGTATCCACTATAAGCCAGGCCAGCCCCCTACAAGCAGGCATATGCATGCTTAAAATAAATGTAACTTTATTTTGTGACATTTTATAAGGGACAGTGGTACTAAACAGGGCAAACATTTTTTATGTCAGGTGTCATACACCTTCTCAATAGTGAAGGTTTACAAGGGACATACCATCAAATGCACCTATGATGCAGTGGATGTTTCAACATTCACAATTGTGAGTCAGTATTTTGCACAATAATTATTAAATATGTGAGCCAAAATGACCAGAAACATAAGAATAAATGGTTTAAAATGTGATCATTAACATATTGAAAATATGTTTCGGATTCTGACAACATATCAAATTATGGGAATTTTGCATGTCTGACTCATTTTCCAATGTGCATGTAAACCAGTCTGTTATTAGAAAAATGTATTTTATAGGCATATTTTTTACTAAATAGCTGACAGGAATGTTAACTGTTGAGAACACATAGACAAACACATTAATTTAATGTCCTTTTTATATACAGTTGAAATATCATTAATGGGGAAAAATGGCTGCTGTTCATGTTCCATCACACAGAAAATAGTAATTTTGTCCTAGCTACTCCAGGTCAATATTTTACATATAATGCACTTGGTCTTTGAGGGAGGCAATATCTGTCATGTATATATTAGAGTATATCATCTGCAAAATCGCAAGGCACAAAAATTGCTCATTTTTTTATTTTTGAAATGCATTAAAGTAAACATTGTAAATATGGTAAATTACATTTTGAATAACCTTTCCGTTTTTAGTTTCATATGAACCAATGTGTGTTAAATTTTACTGTAATATTTTACCAATATTTGACTATCATGAAAGCCAGATTGTTTTGTGTTCACATTGTTTTTAAACACATAATTAAATGAAGGAATTACAATGAACATATTTTAAATATTTCTATCTGTACTTAAGTGGATTGAAAATGTATCAAGCCCCATGTATTTAATTTAGAAATTGACAAAATGTTTTTTTTAATCTCTTCAAAAGCATAAGAAGTAAATACATAGGACATGGTACAATAATAAGCAATTTCAGTGTAGAATAGAAAAAATTACTTTGAACTTGTAAAAAATCCTTAAGTCAATTGAAGTAAGCAGTACCATAGTGAAATGGCCTAAAAAAAGAAAACAGCCTTTCAGTGTATCCATAATAGGTACAACATTTCAGTAGATCTTGGCACATATTGTTTCATATTTTTATGTTTCTAAACTAATTGTCTGATCAGCATTTTTTAATCTTGTACAGACTAAGGGTGGAAGGTGAACTCCGCTCTGCTTGTGCAGTTTGCAGAGTTTTTCGCACTCTGCGCTCTGCTTACAGCACGGAGTTCCATAAAACTGCATGGATTGGAGTTTTCTTCTCATTCGGGTCCACCATCATCTAGTTGGTGAGCACAAGCAGGAAATATCTTACTTCAGACCTCCTCCCAGTGAGATTTCTCAATGCAGGAGTTCACAGATGGTCGCTACCCCCGTGCTGAGAAACTTTCAGTTATTGTTGAGCAACTACTGCTCGAGTAGAAAATCTACTCGAGTGGCAGAAAAGAAGCAATGCCCTCTTGCGCTGTGTGTGGTGCCATATGCACTGATTTTTCAGTCTGGGACAAGCACCAGGGCTAAAAATAAGTGCAAAAAAAAAAAGATAGCGTGGTGGAGTTTTTTGGTCAATTCGCAGAGTTCCGTGTAGCAGACTTCTGCCTAGGCCTAATACAGACAATGATTTTTTGTTTGATCTAAAATTTTTGCAGCATAAGTTCACTATTCTAAACAACAAATCTGAAGCATTCAGAAGTGTAAAGTAGCACCTGAAAATAATAAGAAATAGATGAGGTATATGAACAGAATTGAATTAGGAGCAGTAGTGGGAAGGTTTCTGAACATATTCTCTACATGCAGGAGAGAAAGATATTCATAAATCTAAGTTTAAAAGCCTTAAAGCAGGTAAAACATAATAAATTAGGAACCTTTTGATGACACACTTCATGATCAGTTATATTTATACAGATACAAAGGCATTATTGTATATGTCTTTGCAGCATCTTGAAGGGCTGGAAAGGAAGACATTGGCCTAGAAGGTGGGGAAGCAGTTTGCCCCCCATGTTTTGGGTGGGAAAACATTGAACACTGATGCACACAGTGGTATGGAGGGTGAGGGAACAAGAATGGAGGACATGACATCATTATCATCATCAGAGACCTCGACAAGTGACTAGTCGCTAATGGTGGCTTGACCCTACTGGAACTGTTGACACCACAACCTTGTCCACCACCCAGAGACACATCTCCACCCTCCCTCTTGCACCTCCCCAGTTGACCAAACGCACCCACCTAAAAGGACTGGGGTCTCCTTTGCCGCAGGCACCTGCCCCCCTGTCACCCGTAGTTTACTGATTGAGGAGGGTATTGACCTCTTACAGAGCATCAACAGCCAGACTGTGATAGTGAATGGCATCCAGGGGCTCAGCTGCTAATTGCAACAAATTGTTGCATTCCTGCATGCCATTCAAAGTTCAATGGCTGGCATGTAGAGATCGCTTGCAAAAATAGCAGCCACCTCAATCACCAAAGCCACCCAACCTGCCCATTCTTCTTCTTAAACTCAGGTCCCTTCCTCAGTCAAAATCACAAGTCCCACCCCAATCGCAAGCAAACTCACTTCTTTGCAGGCACCCACTTCAACAGACAGAAGCAGCAGAATCACAAATACACATAAACACAAATGCACAAACAAGCACAGACAAACACACAGATAACATACACACACTATTGACACTACTCCCACAAGCACCACAAGCATACCACCACAACATGCACCACCACCACACGCATAGCCACCACAACCATCACCACATCCACAAGCACCACAACCACCACCACATCTACAAGCACCACAACCAACACCACACCTACAAGCACCACAACAACCACCACACCCACAAGCACTACAACCACACAAACCAACACACTAGCACAAAATCACACCTACACACAAAACAATACCAACCAAAAGGAAATGCTAACACTCACTTGAATATCACACACCTGCAAAACAACACACATCCAAACATAACATAACAAATATCAGACACACATCCAACTGCCGAACATACAGACACACCCTCATCACCCCCGTTTCTCTGAGGAGGAGTTAAGGGTCATGGTGGAGGAAATCGTCAATATAGAGCCACAGCTATTTGGAGCACAGGTGCAGCAGATATCAAGATATCAAGAGCAAGGAAGATGGAGCTATGGCGGAGGATTGTGGACAGGGTCAACGCCGTAGGACAGCACCCCAAACAAGGGCACACAGGGGAAGGTACGTTCCATAGCAACAAGACACCAGCTCGCTATACAAAGGACTGGTGGTGGACCCCCATCTCCTCCCCCACAGCTCACAGCATGGGAGGAGCAGGTACTGGCAATACTGCATTCTGAGGACCTGGCCGGAGTTGGAGGATGACTGAACACTGGTAAGTCAACTTTTAACAATTATCACCCCCCATACCTGCATGCCATCACACACCCTCACCGTCACTCCCATCACTCCACTCCATCCCACACACTCCACCATCACATCACACTAATCCCAATGGCAAGCCCTTTATGCTGTACCAATGCATGGACACCCCTCCCAGCCCTGCATGGACACTCATCACTAAAGCATGCACAGCATAGGGAAACAAACAATCCCACACGACACCAACATACAGAAGCAAAGGTTGGCAGGGGAACACCAACCGTAGAGGGAAAGATACAGAAGTACAAATGTCATACACTTGAAGCATAATACATCATTTACATCCCCACAGGTACCCCAGACAATGTCACTGGAGGGGAGGTGCCATCACTATCTGGTCCCCCAACAGAAGAGGCCCACAGTGATGACAGTAACTCTGGATTTTAGGTTCTGGATGATCTACCTGGCCCATCAGGGTACACTGGACAGTCGGTTACCCAAGCCTAGTCACAGACCACCACAGAGCCTCCCACATCAGGATTTAACACCACAGCACCCACCAAGCATTCCCACACCTCTGTCCCCAGGACACGTCATTCAGCAGTGTGCCCACCTGTACAGGGACCCCAGTCCACACCTCGCCCCCAAGACAATCAGGGACCTGGGGTCAGTGGCTGTGGGCACATCATTCAAGGGACAGAGGCACAGGCCAACAGGGACAATGGGAGGGCTGTTGTGTGCCAGGGGGAGGACAGAAGCAGGGAACAAACTCTCCAGGAGGCACTCTCTGACATCCTGGGAGCCTATCAACATTCCCAGGACATGATGAGCCAGATCCTAGACAAGGTGCAGGAGAACAGGCGGCTGCAGGAACGACAGTATCATGGGATCAGGGAGGACTTTCAGGTCATCAACAACACCCTGATCTCCATAGCAGGGGTGCTGGCAGACATGGCCAAAATTATGAGGGAGGCAGTGTCCCACCAGCGGGCTCCTACCACCACCCAGTCATCTGAACAGCTCTCCACTTCCGCTGCCACTAGTGCCCAGAAGGGCCTGCCACAGGACCAGTAAGCCACCAGCACCCCTCCCCCTGCAGAAGGTGAACCACCCAGCAAACGTTACCTGTGAACCAGACAGAAGCCAGAGACACTTGCCAAGACCACCACCAGGAAATGAGACTCTCCGGATTGCCCCCCTTATGTCCCAATCTGTCACCTTCTCCACTTTGAACTGCCAGTGCTCCCCTTCCTATATCCCCATGGACAATGCACCTGTGCTACATACAGATTTGAACAATACCCTGGACTTTCCTCCATCATCACCCCATTCCATTGCACTTTCCCCTCTATATTTTAGCACTACAATAAACACCCTTAGATAAAACCTGATTACTAGTATTTCATATATTGCAAATGTGTATTGTTTGAGACAGCTACAACCATTGGATGAACTGTACATAGAATGAGCATATAATTCATTAACTGTAGCTGGCTAATGTGATCACACCAGGAGAATGTGTCATATCGCCAACATCTGCAAAACGAATATCCAGGGGGAAGTGGACAAAGAATTGGGAAATGCCAATGCCACACAGAATACAACCAAAGTCAGAGAAATGTAAAGTTGCATCTCTCACCTGTGTGTCATTGGAAGTATTGACGTATCACAGATGTTCTGTTGTCCACATCCTCATCCTTTGCCTCCTCATCCTCACTGTCCTCAAGGTCCACTGCTGGCACAGGGGCATCTCCTGTCTCTTCCTCCTGCAGAAAAGGTACATGGCTTCTGAGGGCCAGGTTATGCAACATGCAGCATGCCACTTCTATCTGGCAGACCCCCTTGGGTGAGTAGCACGGGGATCCACCTGTTAGATGGAGGCACCGGAACCTGGCCTTCAGGAGGCCAAAGGTTCTTTCAATGATCCTTCTGGATTGCCCATGTGCCTTATTATAATGTTCTTCTGTGCTTATCCTCTTGGCAGTGTACATGTTGTGGACTGGGCTAAGTGTGTGCCAATGGTGATGGAAAAGGGTATGGGGGGTCATTTGTGTGACTGTTTGTCTAATGGTGTTCTTCTGTCTGTATTACCTCTGCAGGTCAGTGCCCATCAAAAGAAGGGAATCTGGCATGCCATTGCCAAGGATGTGTGGACCCTTGGGGTCTATGGCAGGCGGATCACCCACTTTTGCAAACGGTGGGAGGACCTGAGACGGTGGGCATGAAAGACCGCGGAGGCCCAGCTGGGGATAGCCTCTCAACGAGGAAGGGTTGCCTGTCGGACCCTGAACCCCCTGATGGCCCTCATACTGGTGGTGGCCTACCCTGAGCTGGATGGGCACTTGAGGGCATCACAGCAGCCACAAAGAGGTGAGTACAGTGGCTACATTACAACTTATGGCTGGAGGGATGGTATCCGGGTGGTGGTTGTGTGTCAGTGGGTGCCTCTAGGCCAGGCCAGACATAGCAGCGTAGGTCGTCTGGTGGCTAAGGGTTTGAATGTGAAATACTGCTTACCTAGCTTGTTAGTATTCACTACTGGTCATGGCTGCCTGGTTCCCAGGTGTGCTGCAGTTGACGGTGTGTGCCCCTCCTCATTCCTTGGTGACTAGCCATTTCACTAGTAGTGTCATGCATAGTGCATAGGGCTGTTCCCTATTTGTGAGGGTGCTGTGTACGCCAACAGTGGTGTTGGTGCAGCCATTGGCCCTGTGTATCCTTTGTCTCTCTATCCCCCTCTTTCTTGTTTTGTCATCCTCCCCTTATGTGCATTAGCCTCATCTGGCAGAGGAGCAGAGGCACTGGCAACAGAGGTAGCTGCATCCCCTAGGACCCTGGAGGCAGAGTCCACCGGCGCTGAGGGCACCAGTGGGACGGAGGGTGAGGGGTGCACTGCGGAAGAGACTTGAGGGAACAATACAGGCTCTGATACCTCCTCCAATGGGAGCTCCCTGGTGGTGGTGGACACCTCTGTGACCACCCCAGCTGCAGGTACAGCCACCACCCCCTTACCAGCACCACCCTCCAAGTAGCCCCTCAGCGAGTTGCCCATGCCAGCACACTCAGGAATGTGGGCATCTCCTTCACCCCAGGCACCTCAGGCCCTGCCCCAGTGAGCCCTGCTGCCCTGAGTGAGGAGGCTATTGACCTCCTGGGATCCATCTCCATAGGGCAAACAACCATTGTGAATGCCATCCAGGGGCTGGCAGCCCAGATGCAGCAAACAAATGCATTCCTGGAGGGCATTCACGGTGGATTGGCGGCCCAACAGAGATCAATTCAGGCTATGACCTCCTCTCCGATGGCAGCCATTGTCCCTGTTTCAACCATACCCCTCCAACTTCCACTTCCCAGTCCCATTATCATCAACCCCAGTCCATCCCAAGCACACAACCAGAGGAGCATGCACACAAGACAACACACAAGAGTGGCACAGGCAAACACAAGCACCACACTTCATCCCACAGGAAGTCACACAAACACCATTCAGTTGCAGACACGACAACATCCACTATCTCCACTGACTCCCCCTCCTCCTCCTCCACCCTCCACCCAGTTATGTCCACACTCATACCTGCATGCACCACATCAATATCCACTACCAGTATCACCACACCAAGCAGAACACACACCTCACTGGCAGACACCTCCACAACATCCATGCCCATGTCCCCTGTGTCCTCTCCCACCGTGTCTCTCACCCCCTTCTTAAAGGACACAAACACAAGCACTCAGACACCCAACAGCCATCCACCTCACAACAGCATACAACCCTTGCACCTGCACCCAAATCCAGCAGACAAACACCTCTAACAACACTCCCTCATCTTCCGCTCCCATTATTCCTCCCTCTTCCCACCCCAACGTTCCTAAATAGCTTTTCCTTTCCCAGATTGACCTCTTCCCTACCCCTCCACCTTCCCATCCTGCACATATGGGCAGGGTAGCAAGGACCCAGCCAAGCACCTCAGCCAAACATTCCACAGGCCCAGTGTTAGCACCACCTACTCGTGGTGGAAAGGATTGCAGGCCAACAATACTGAAGGGGAAGGAGCCTTCAGCAGCTACAAAGAAGGGGATGGAGCCTGCACCAGCTGCTAAGAAGGGGAAGGAGTCTGCAGCAACTACAAAGAAGGGGAAGGAGTCTGCACCATCAGGCAAAGGGGGGAAGAGCCCATCCAGCAGTGCAAGGAATGGTAAGGGATCTCCAACCCATGAGCAGGAGGAGAGGAGGCAATCTACGCCGGCAGAAGCTGCCAGCCAAGCAACGCCACCACTAGCAGCTATCACAGGGACCCCACCGCCAGCCGTGGTAGTGCAGCCATCAGAGAGTGCAGGGGCTGAGCAGGAGCCTCCCACAACCACCGCAACAGTGCAGTCATCGGAGATTGCAGGGGCTGAGCAGGATGCTCGCATAACCACCACCACAGTGCAGCCATCTGAGGGTGCAGGGGCTGAGCAGGAGCCTCCCACAACCACCACAACAGTGCAGCCATCGGAGGTTGCAGGGGCTGAGCAGGATCCTCCCACAACCACCACCACAGTGCAGCCATCTGAGGGTACAGGGGCTGGGCAGGAGCCTCCCACAACCCCCAACACAATACAGCGATCAGAGGGTGCAGGGGCTGAGCAGAAGCCTCCCACAACCACCACCACAGTGCAGCCATCGGAGGATGCAGGGCCTGAATAGGAACCTCCCACAACTACCACGACAGTGCAGTCATCACCACCGGCGGATGCAATATAGTCCAGCCTCCAAGGGCTGCTGTGCAGCCTGCCCCCACCAGAACCAGTGGGCAAGACACCCACTCGAGAGACTGTGGCCTTGCACTCCCCAGGACAAAGAGCACAGGGCATGTTGCCCCCTCCAGAACCAGTGAACAAGATATCCACTAGAGAGCCTGTGGTCTTGCACTCCCAGGGACAAAGAGCACAGGGCATGTTTCCCCCTCCAGAACCAGTGGGGAAGACACTCACTCGAGAGACTGTGGCCTTGCACTCCCCAGAACAAAGCAATGAGCAAGTTGCCCCCTCCAGAACCAGTGAGTAAGAAACCACTCAAGAGACTTTGGCCTTGCACTCCCCAGGACAAAGAACACAGGGCATGTTGCCCCCTCCAGAACCAGTGGGCAAGACACCCACTAGAGAGACTGTGGCCTTGCACTCCTGAGGACAAAGAGCACGGGGCATGTTGCCCCTTCCAGAACCAGTGGGTAAGACACCCACTCGAGAGACTGTGGCCTTGCACTCCCCAGGAGAAAGCAATGGGCATGTTGCCCCCTCCAGAACCAGTGGGCAAGACACCCACTCGAGAGACTTTGGCCTTGCACTCCCCAGGACAAAGAGCACAGGGCATGTTGCCCCCCTCCAAAACCAGTGGGGAAGACACCCACTCGAGAGACTGTGGCCTTGCATACCCCAGGACAAAGGAGTGGGCATGTTGCCCCCACCAGAACCAGTGGGTAAGACACCCACTCGCGAGACTTTGGCCTTGCACTCCCCAGGACAAAGAGCACTGGTCATTTTGCCCCCTCCAGAACCAGTGGGCTTGTTCCCGCACCTGGCTGAGGTGCCCCTCTTCCCCCTGAGTTGCCTGCCTATTTGCCAACTGATGCCCATGCAGTGTTCTCTTTGGATTGGTGCAGGATTCGAGTGGGGCCATGGACTGTGCCCTGTGGCCATGTGGGCCCTGTGAACTATGAACCGGGCAGTGTACCTTTTTTATATACGTGTACAGATCTGTTTAATGTGGAAATCGGATTTAAAATGTTATTGTTGGACTGATTATAATCATTTTTGTAAATTCCTGTTTCCTTTGCTTTATTCTGCAGATTTTCGTGGTCAAATTGTTTTTGTAATGCATATGGTTGTGTGTATGGCGTGTGTATGTCGGGTGTTTTTGGTGCATGTGTGTCACTCTCATTTTCCTCCCACCCTCCCTTGTGTGCTAGGCAACTGTACTCTCAGTTGTCGTCTTCCGCCGGCGTTGTTGTTCCAGGTGGAGCATAACGTAGAAGATCATCAGAAAAACTTGCAGTTCTGGTTCCATGGCGGTGTGGTTATTCCCTGTGTCTCCAATAATGAGTCCTTTCTCTTCTGGGGTGTGTTTCTACCAGGCTTTTGATGGCGTTGGTACCGCCCTGGAAAAGGTGGCAGTTTTGTGAGTCAAAATATGGTCTTCCGTCTGGTTTTAGGTGGCTGCCGCCCTGGTGACTGTTGTTTCCACCCTGGCAGTCGGTGTGGTACATTGCCTGTCTATCGGAGATATCACCGCCATGGTCATAATTTGGCCGTAATTACCGCCAGTCTGTTGGCGGTATTAACGCCACTTTATCACCGACTGCCAGGGTCATACTGAGGACCTATGTCTTTTAACTTCAGCAAGTCACTATCCTGACTTGTAGCAGTGACAATCTGGGCTAATGACTCAGCAGCTGATGCACTTGACTTGACAATGAGGTTAATGTATCAATCAATCAATCATTGTATTTATGAAGCACTCTACTTACCCGTGAGGGTCTGAAGGGGTGCTGAGGGGGGTTGCTGCTATTGCTCGAAGAGCCAGGTCTTGAGGCTTCTTCTGAAGGTGAGCAGGTCTTGGGTTTGACGTAGCCTGGTTGGGAGGGTGTTCCAGGTCTTGGGGGCGAGGTAGAAGAAGGATCTACCACCGGAGGTCTTACGTTGGATGCGAGGAACGACTGCAAGGGTGAGGTTTGCGGAGCGGAGCTGTCGGGTGGAGATGTAGAAGCTGAGTCTGTTGTTCAGATAGGCTGTTCCGGTGTTGTGCTTTGTGTGCGTGGGTGAGGAGCTTGAAGGTGATCCTCTTGTCGACGGTGAGCGTCTTGTCGAAGGTCTCTCAGGTGGGGGGTGATGTGGCTGCGGAGGGGCACGTTGAGGATTAGTCGGGCGGAGGCATTTTGGATGCGTTGTAGGCGTTGCAGGTGCTTGGCCGGGATCCTGCGTAGAGTGCGTTGCCGTAGTCTAGCCTGCTGCTAACAAGAGCCTGTGTCACTGTTCTTCTTGTTTCGGTTGGGATCCTCTTGTAGATCCTGCGGAGCATGTGGAGGGTGTTGTAGCAGGAGGAGGAGATAGCGTTGACCTGCTTAGACATGGAAAGGGAGGAGTCGAGGACGAATCCAAGGTTGCATGTGTGGTTGGTCTGTGTCGGTGGGGTTCCCAGCGAGGTTGGCCACCATGAGTCGTCCCAGGCAGAGGGGGTGGGCCCTAAGATGAGGACCTCCGTCTTGTCCGAGTTCAGTTTCAGACGGCTGCTTCTCATCCAGTCGGCGTCGGCCTTCATTCCCTCATGGAGGTTGTTTTTGGCGGTGTGCGGGTCCTTGGTTAGGGAGGGGATGAGTTGGGTGTCGTCGGCATAGGAGATGATGTTGAGGTTGTGTTGGTGGGCCACTTGTGCGAGGGGGGCCATGTAGATATTGAACAGCGTTGGGCTGAGGGAAGAGCCCTGGGGTACGTCGCAGATGATGTCGGTGGCTTTGGATCCGTGGGAGGGAGGCAGCCTTTCTGTGTTCTGCCGGAGAGGAAGGATGTGGTCCAGTCAACGGCCTTTTTTTGGATACCGGCTTCATGGAGGCATGTTTTCAGAGTGCAGTGGCAGACCGTGTCGAAGGCGGCTGACAGGTCCAGGATGAGGGCAGATGTTTCGCCGTTGTCGAGTTGGTGTCTGATGTCGTCTGCGGCGGCGAGGAGGGTGGCCTAGGTGCTGTGGTTTTGTCTGAATCCGGACTGGGAAGGGTCCAGGATGTTGTTGGCTTTGAGGTGGAGGGTCAGTTGCGTGTTGATGATTTTCTCGATGACCTTCGCCGGAAACGGGAGTAGGGAGATGGGGTTCTTGAGGTCCTTGGGGTCGGCCTTGGGCTTCTTGAGGAGGGCGTTGATTTCGGCGTGCTTCCAGCTTTCCGGGAAAGTCGCTGTTTCGAAGGAGATGTTGATGACCTTCTGTAGATGGGGTGCGATGGTTGCATCAGCTTTGTTGTATACGTGGTGCGGGCATGGGTCTGACGGTGATCCTGAGTGGATGGAGTTCATGATCTTGCGTGTTTTGCCATTGTTGACGTTGGTCCATGAGATCAGGCGGTTGGTACAGGTGGTGTTCTCGGAGGTGGGGTCTGGCGTGGTCGGGGTGGACGTGGTGTTGAAGCTGTCGTGGATGTCGGTGATCTTCCTGTGGAAGAAAGTGGGCAGTGAGTTGCATAGTTCTTGAGACGGTGGGATGTCGTTGATGTTGGCGCTGGGGTTGGAGAGTTCCTTCACGATGCTGAAGAGCTCTTTGCTGTTGTGTGCGTTGTTATCCAGGCGGTCTTTGAAGGAGGATCTCTTGGCTTGTCTGATGAGTTGGTGAAGCCTGCGGGTGGCGACCTTGTGAGTTGCGTGGTTGTCAGGTGTGCGTTCGTGGAGCCATATCTTCTTTAGTTACCGGCAGTTGCGCTTTGAGTTTTGGAGCTCGTCGGTGAACCAGGTTGCTTTCTTGCTGGCTTGGTTGTTGGTGGGCTTCTTGAATGGTGCGAGGAGGTTGGCGCAGTCGTTGATCCACTGTCTGAGGTTGTGAGCAGCGTTGTCTGGGTGGGTGGAGTCGGTTGGCGGGTTCTGGGCAAGGGTGCTGGTTAGCTGATCTTCGGTGACTTTGCTCCAGCAGCGACGGGGAGGTTGTTGGGTGCGGTGGTGCTTGGTTTCTTTCTTGAAAGTGAAGTGGATGCAGTGGTGGTCTATCCAGTGGAGTTCAGTGGTGTGATTGAAGGCGACGTGGTTGCTTGTGGAGAAGCTGAGGTCAAACATGTGGCCAGCGGCGTGGGTGGGTACGGTGACGAGTTGTCTGAGGCCGAGGTTGTCAAGGTTATCGATCAGAGTGGTGGAGTTGGCGTTGTTGTTGTTCTCAAGGTGGAAGTTTATGTCCCCGAGGAGGATGTAGTCCGTAGAGGTAAGTGTGTGGGTTCTGGCGAGGTCAGCGATGGAGTCGCTGAACGGTGTCTGGGGTCCGGGGGGTCTGTAGACGAGCGTTCTTCTGAGGGTGGCGTTGGGGTCGGTGTGGATTCAGAAGTGCAGGTGCTCGGCGGTCTTGAGGGTGTCGTCCGTGTGGGTGTAGACTTTGAGGGTAGACTTGTGGACGATGGCTATTTCTCCTACGATTCCGTTGTCGCGATCTCTGCTGGTGATCTTGTAGCCGTCCGGGATGGCTATGACAATGTCGGGTGCTGAAGAGTCGTTCCACCAGGTTTCGGTCAGGAAGGCTACGTCCGGGGCGGCGGTGTCGAGCAGGTCCCAGAGTTCGATGGCGTGCTTGAGTGCGGAGTGTGTTGAGGAGTATGCAGTGGACGTGATTGGTTCCGTTCCTTGGAAGTTTAGTTGTTCTGTCGCAGGTGAAGCTGCAGGTGCAGCAGAAGAAGGGTCTGTGGGTGCGCTTCGGGGTGGCCTGGAAGCAGGTAGTGTTCCGGCCGGTGTTAAGTGCCAGGAGCGCGCTGGCATCATAGCGGAGTCTGACGATGTGGGGATCGCGGGGGCCAGGTGTCCTGGCGCTGGGCAAGGTACAGGCGCAGACAGGCTTGCCTCCGGCGCGCCAGCGGTACGATCACCATTAAGAAGGTGAGGTGGGAGGGATGAGCAGCTGGGAGGCAGGAGGCGGGGGCAAATGGTGGCGCGAGGGGGGTGGGGCCGCAGGGTCGCCGCGGCGGGAAAGGGGAGACGGCCCTGGGAACCGAGGCGCTGGGGAGCGAGGGGGCACAAAAAGCGGCACAAAACAGGAGAAAAAAACAGGCGCAAACAGGAAATAGGAAAAATACAAATAAACAGTGAATACAATGAATACAATACCAAACAGGCACTACAACACTAACGCTTACCACTAGATGCCAGGGATGATCAGGTCCAAGAGGGCCTCGATCACTTGGCAGCAGCGAGGACGGGGTGGGGAGACACAGGCACTGCTAGGTGGTGCTGTGCGCGCGGGGAGTGCTCACCTGGCCAAAACAAGTCAGGGGTCACTCGCCTCCCACACCATTAAGAAGGGGAGGTGAGAGGGAGGAGCAGCTGGGAGGCCGGACGCGGGGGCGAATGGGAGCGCGAGGGGGGCGAGGCCGCAGGGACGCATCGGCAGAAAAGGGGAGATGGCTCGGGGAGCCAAGGCTCTAAGGGGTGAGGGGGCACAGAGAGCGGCACAAATACAGGAGAAAAAAACAGGCGCAAACCGGAAATAGGCAAAATACAAATAAACAGTGAATACAATGAATCCAATATTAAACAGGCACTTCATTACTAACGCTTACCCCTAGACTCCAGGGATGATCAGGTCCAGGAGGACCTCGCTCACTTGGCAGCACCGAGGGCGGGGTGGGGAGACACGGGAAGGGCTAGGTGGTGCTGTGCGCTCGGGGAGACCTCACCTGGCCAAAACAGGTCAGGGGTCACTCCTGATGTAGGTGCCATTTTGGATGGAGTACCATGACCTTGAATAGGCAATCTTGAAAACTAGTCAGCAGGATTTTGATCCTTTCCTGGGCAATTGTAGAATCAAACTCTTGCAATTGAAGACCCCATTGTTCAATTCAAGGAGGAATCTTGGCTTTTGGATTGCCAAAGATGGTCAGCAAGGATTGATGATCAATCACTTGCATAAAAGACTTTCTGTAAAGGAACACATGGAAATAATAACATGTCCATACTACAGCCAAACTTTCCTTTACATGCTGTGAGTAGGCATGTTCTTTTTGAGAAACCTTCTGCTAGCATAGGCCACAATATGCATTTGAGTGTCAAATATACTGTTCAAGTATACCACCTAATCCGACAGGGCTAGAAACAACTACAATCTTGATTTGTAGATTTGCATTGAAGTATGCCATTTCTGTAGCATTTTTATGGCATGCTTGATGCATTTTTCACACATTCACTTGACCATTGAAAAGAAACACTTCTTTATTAACATTCATAATGGAGCACTGAAATTGACATAGTCATCTATATATCATGAACAATAGCTGACCATTCCAAGACAAGAAGGTTTCATTGAAACATCTTGTGGAGGGTTCAGCATTTGTCAAAGCTTGGACTTTTGCAAGAACAGATGTCATACCCCCATCAGAAAAGATATGGCCATATAATTTTGTCTTATTGAACTCACACTAACCTACATTGAAAGTCAAACCAGCATCATTGAGTAATTAACATCCTTGTGTGAGGGCTCTATCATGCTCCTTCTGTGTAGCTCCAAAATCGAGTAAGTCCTCACTATAGTTAAGTACATTCATAGCAGGTTGTATGATGTGTCGTATTACATACTGGAAAAGTTCCTTATCGTATGACACACCAAAACTAAGGGGCATGGTTACAAGAAAGTGCCACATTGGTCTTGATGCACCACTTTTCTTGTGTCGCTACTGCACCACCTAACCACACCATGGTTGCGCTGTAATAGCGTCAAACTTTTTGATTCTATTGTGGCGCTTTGCTGCACTAGGGTCAAAAATGTTGACCCTAGTGCAGCAAAGCACAGGGAGGCCCAAAGATTAAAATGGGTGTGTCATTTTACTGCCTGCTCTGAGCAGGCATAAAAAATGATGGAAAAAATGGCATAGTGAAATTTTGTAAATTTCAGGCCTCTCCGCATCAGAATGACCCACTTGAATACATTATGCCTGAGGCAAACATACTGTGGTGCAAGGGTTTGCAAAGTGGCGCAATGCAAGCATTGCACCACTCTGTAAATAAAGCGTGCTGCCTCAGCATAAACACAAGTGATGCTAGGGCAGTGCAAGGTGGCACTAGGAGCTTGTAAGTGTCTTGTATCCAAATAAACCAACATGTGCAGCAAAGGTTGTAATATATCTACAGCCTCCTTCTAGTTTATAACAGATGATAACCTTCATTCAAATCAGGTCAAGAGAAGATTTTGGCACCTTCAATTGCGTGATCATGTCAGCATTGCGCAGACCAGGATGTTGCTCTAATTCAATCACTTTGTTTGCCTAGCGCATGTCAATACATATGTGCACAGCTCTTTCGTGGTCCTTTTTAGGCACTACTACTTTGTGAGAAACACCTCTTTTTCAACAGCTTCTTGTAAATGAAAAGCAACTTGTTTATGTCTCTAAGCTACAGGACAGACACTCTCAATAAGTTGCACCTTTAACTTCACAGTCTTAAACTTTCCTAAACCATGAAACAATGAGGAGAATTGACTTACTATTTTGTGATGAGCATTAACTCATTGAAATCAATCCCATTTCAGCAGCGATGTTGAAACTGAGCAAGCAGGATTTGACACAGTACCTTGAAGCACATAGATTAGTGCTTATACTTTTGCTTTTATTTGTTTCACTGCCACTATTAAGAACCTTGACTCTTCATGAGCGTTGATACAGCCCAAGAGTACACTTTGGATGTTGTCGGCGTATGCCGCGATAGCGGAGACAGTTCATTGCATTATTCTTCAGGCATCAATCAGTCGATGATTCAGTACTTGTAGAGCATGGCTTATTGCCTGTGAGGATATCAAGATGCTGGGTTGCTGGGTTTAGTTGAACAGCTAGGTCTTGATTCTCTTCCTGAAGTCAGTGAGGGTGATGTTTGGAGGTGGAGAGGGAGTGTGTTCCAGAACATGGCGGTGAGGTAGACGAAGGATGTAAGGATTGGCCTCTGCAGAGGCTCCAGTGGATGCACAGTGTCTGTGCAAGGACCCAGGGAGGCAGAGCAAACATTTTCTGGGTGGGTGATAAAAGTTTGGGTGGTGGTTCATGCATGCTGCTCCTTTGTTAAGGAGGGTTTTGTAAGTGTGTGTTAATAGCTTGAATTGGCGTCTTTTCTGAAAAGGGAGCCAGTGGAGTTTCCTCAGGTACTGGGTAATGTGGATATGTGTGGGCAAGCTGAGGATTGGTCCGGCTGCTGAATTTGGATTGGTGGTGGTTTCTGTGTACTGTGCATTGCCATAGTCCAGGCAGCTGGTGAATGGGTTTCGCATGACAGTTTTTCTCATGCTTTGGTAGCATGTGGAGAACATGAAAGCAGGCAGAGGAGACTAAGTTGATCTTACGTTTCATGGTGAGTCTGCTGTCTAGGATGATGCTGAGGTTGTGGGGTGGTCTTTAGGTGTTGGGGTGGCTCCGAGTACAGCGGGCCACTATATGTCATTCCAGAGAGAGTCATAGTTGCCACAGATCATCTCTTTGGTTTCGTCCATGTGCAACATTTTTCATGCAGAAGTGGAAGTTGTCCTTGGTCGTGACAGGGTCTGCTGAGAGCAAAAGGATGAGCTGGGTGTCATCGGTGAAGGATTTAATGTTGATATTGTGGGTTCGGACAATGTCGACTAGAGGTGTAGTGTAGGTGTTGAAGAGGATGGGGCTGAGGCATATGCCTTAAGGGATGCTACAGATGATGCTCACTGGGTTTGAGGTGAAGAGAAATAGACAGATACTTTATGTGCATCCTGTAGGGAATGATGTAATCCATTTGAGTGCTTCTCCCTTGATTTCGATCTGGTGCAGTCCCTTGATGAGTGTGTGGTGTGAACCGGTGTCTAAGGCTATGGAAAGGTCAAGAAAGATCAGGGCAATCGATTCTTCTCTGTCAAATTGGGTGCGAATGTTGTCTGTGGCGGCAATCAGGTCAGTCTCAGTGCTGTTGTTAGCTCAGAAACCAGATTGAGAGGTATCTAGCAGGTGGTTTCGCTCCAAGTATTCGGAGAGCTGCCAGTTGATGGCCTTTTCCAGGACTTTGGCATGGAACGGAAGCAACTAGATGGGGTGATAATTCTGGATTTCGCTGTGGTCTACGGTGGGTTTCTTGAGGAGGGGTCTCACCTCTGCATGTTTCCATGAATCGGAAAAGGTGGCTGTGGCAATTGATGGATTGAGGATAGTGGTGATTTGGTGGCTGACCTTGTTGCTTTTTAGGTTGAAGAGGCAGTCGGGCGGGGGTCGGTGGGTGGTCATGACTGGATGGAGTTCAGTGGGCTGTAGTGTCTGGTGTAGTGAGCTGTTCCTATGGGTTGGTTGGGGAGGTTTCTGTTGAAGTGAGGAGGCTAAGGAGATCAGTGGATTGAGGCTTGAAGTTCCTTTGGATGGTAGACATCTTGTTGTGGAAAATATTTACTAGCGTATCACAGAGTTCCTGTGACAGGGGGTTATGTTCTCAGTGGTTGTTGGGCAGGAGAGATCTCTGACAATGGTGAAGAATTCCTTAGTGTGGTTGGCACTATCCTCAATGCAGTCTGCAAGGGCATCTTTGTTTGCATCTTTGAGTCATTGGTGATATTCGTTGAGGGCTGTTTTCCAGGAGGCTTTGTCGGTATTGTCTTTGCTGGTGTGCCATCTTCTCTCCCTTTGTTTGTAGCTGCGTTTCATTTTGCTGATTTCTGGCATGTACCAACTGACTTATGTGGTGGATCTGCAGGTTTTGGCTGGTTTGATGGGGCAACTCAGTCGCCGGTGCTGGTCATCCAGGTGTTAAAGTTCTCGACCACCTGTTTCAGGTTGGTTGCGTCATCGAACTGGGTGATGCTGAGGGTGTCTGTCCATTAGGTCTGTGTCACTTTGCCCCAGGTGCCGAAGGAGGTGCTAGTAGGGTTGGGATGGTGCAAGGTGATCCTATGATGGTGAAGTGTGTGATAGAGTGCTTGGTCCAGGTAAGTTCTGTGGTATGGCTGTATTTAACTTTGTTGCTGGATGTGAAGATAGGATCCAGTGTGTGGTGCAGTGGATTGAATTTTTGTGGATGATGGCAATGCCATCTCCATTTTTGTTGTTGCAGTCCCAGTGTGTCATCTTGTAGCCATTCAGCTTGGTGGTGGCAATATCGGGGGCAGATGAGGAGTTGAGCCAGGTCTCTGTGACGAAGGTTACATCGGGGTAAGGGCGGAGACCTCAGTGGCATGTTTGCAAAGCAATCTGGCTTTATCCAGGGGGCACCAGCAAGGTTCTGGGGTGCTGTTGGTTGGTGAGGTAGGTGTGGCTCTGGTTTCTGTGAGGGTGGGTAGCCCTAGGTTGCACGTCAAGAGACAGCAGTGTCAGGTGAACAACCCTGCTGTGGAGTGAGGGGATTTTAGACAGCAGTTATTGCAGTGTCAGGGGTCCAAGCCTCAGAGAGCTGCGGTGAAGTACCTTGTGGGTGTGCATTGAACATTGCTTCTGGAACATTCTAGTGGGCATTTTAACTTCGGGTCATAATGCACTTACTTTCTCATTCTCTCTGCCCACTATCTCAAAATCGTTCTCTTTACCACAGCCTTTGAGTATTAGACCAATGGCAGGATACATTTCCTTGTATGGCAATGCAAATCCACATCTGAAATTCAACTGTTTTTTGCATGTAGACATCACTTTGTGTCCTTTAGTCTTTTGTTTTGAATTACTTTCCACACTAATGACTGCCTCATGAGGGGCACCTCCGGCCTCCATGTCAGCATCCTGTCTCTCAGCATGTTGCTTCGGTTCTCTCAAGCCATCAACACTCACTCCAGACTAAGGGCTGGTTTAGATCTCAGTGAAGGGGTTACTACATCGCAACCGTGATGGATATCCCGTTGCCGAACTCTAAATGCCATAGAAAACAAAGGTATTTAGATTTCAGTGGACGGGATATCTGTTACCGTTGCGATGGAGTAACCCCTCCACCAAGATCTAAATCAGGCCCTAAGAGTTCCTCTCAGCATTTGCTATCTGAATGAATCGGACAATCATCCATCGATCACTCTAAGCTACATGGCTTCTTCATCAATTAATTTATTGAAATTGCAGTGTTTTGATGAGTGTATTGAGTCTTTCCACAAAATCATCAGTTGTTTTGCAACTCTTTGACGTTGTTTGATACTGGATTAAACGTGAGATTCAACACATTCTTAATCTGATGGTACTTCTTTGTCAGTTCTTGGCATTGTCTTCAGGACTTCTTTTAGCCCATCACCAGAAATATTTTTTAGATGTTTGATAAGATTCCTGTTATCAGTCTCTTCAAGTGCATCTATGAAATCTTCAAATGGCTCTATCCATGCAGTCCATCTATCTCCAATGTTTTGCTTTGTGGCAGAGTCAAACGGTGGTGGTGGTCTGAGGAAGACAGCAGCATTGTAGACCAGTGTGGAATGTACTGACATCAGGATTGGAGCTTTCCCCGGCATCTCTGCCTGGAAATCAGTTGCAATCATGCCCCAGCCCTGCAATGAGACATTGTTAGGATGGTCCTTGAAGGGCTCCATCAGCAGAAGGGCCTTCAAATATGGACCGCTTCTTTGGCACAACCCTGTGCAATGTTCTTCGGGCCATCCTCAGTCATGATGTAACAACTCTCTTTAGTGGGCTCAGTAAGTCATTTACTTTCTTCTTTTTATACTCCAGTTTGCATTGTCTTGCACCTTGTTGATCTCTGCCTTGCAGCACTATTTGGTATCTGATAACTGTCTTTAACTGTGCTTGGTAAACTTGACTGAATCCACCTTCAGCGTTAACGCTTCATATATTGTATAACTTTATTTTGTGTGGCAGTGTGATATCTTTTTGTAGTATCATAGTCGTAGTTTTGTAGTGTAGCCATTTTTAATGTAGCTTTCTGCGTGTTTGCTTAAAGTATTAGGCCTCTGTGCACTTTGCCCTATATGCATTTTATTTAGCCTTGCACTGTTATTTTACAATAACCAGTTTCACGGTCTTGTTTTATTTTCTTCTATCACACTGTTTAGCTTACTTCAGCACTGAAGTTCTCAAACAATACATTCTTGCTCGTTCTGTGCTTCAGTCAAGGATAACAGTCTGGTACATTGCTGATAGACGTAATAGAAGTTTAGTCTTTAGGGTTTGGAGAAAGTACACATTCTTACGTAGGGACATTTCTTAGAACACCGACATGTTAGTTATAAAAACACTTCCCAGTCCTGGTACACGTAAGAGGGAGATTCCGACCAGGAACCCACAACTAGATGCTGACTGCCCTGTTGCAGATGCTGATCCAGATCACAGGCCTTTGCTCAGGTATGAGGGTCGATGTCCTCCCGGGGGAACCTGAAAGGCAGGCTTAGAGCTTCACATGCTGTGCTCAAAATATAACTTAGAGAGAGAACGTAATCTGGTTGCACTATGATAGCATTATTCTTATGTTTCACTCTCCTCGTTACTATTTCAATCCTACTGTGTTATATGGTTCTGGTTATTATGGCTCACGCCTTGTTATCTAAAATGCAGCCGTTTTATTAAACCAATCTTTAAAACTCAAACTGCCTTTGTCATTTATATATGAGACCACACTGTGTACGAGAGAACTGGTTGTGACCTGAGTGACCACGACTTCCCTGGGAAGCACTAAGATGTCATGCGCTCGGCTGCCCAATTGTCTCTTCCTTTTGGGAGAGATAAGGCACTGCTAGTTAGCTGGAGCTCAACATGGATTTGGGGTGACAAGGGTCCTTCGCAGTGGTTCAAACTTAGTCCCCCACACTGTGAACGATCTTGCCGGCCAAAAATCCAGTAGTCTCATTAGGATAATGAGAGCTTACGTGACATGGCGCCGCCAGCGTTTGGTCTGGCTCTAATTTTCGGGTCCACTGGTTTCTCTCGGTCCAATATAATATAACGATCCCTCAGTTCCTTTAACAGAGATGTCCGTGGCACTGAGGACTTCCACCACCGCGGTATAGGTAACCCTACTTACAGCGGATGGTTGTTCAAGCTTGAACCTTAAAAGGAAAGACACCGTCTTGGTGTACCTTCTCTGAACTCTCGCTGTTTTTCTAATGGCGAATCCCCAGGTAATACAAATAGCTCTTATTATGAGACAACCGCTCAAAGCACATTTGCTTGCACATGGTCTTACGATCCAGGGTGGTCCAGTCACGTTTCTGGTGGCCGCCCACGCAGCCTATAGAACAGAACTTTTTTACTCTTGGGTCACATTTCCGGCAGTTGATGGGATTACAAATACATTTCGCACATTTACGGTTGCAAACGCACCTGGCCAGTACAGGGCGTATGCATACCTGGAGATACCTCTATCTTATCAAGAACATAATAATTGGCTTGATAGCACCCTACCACATACAATATTACCTGTAAGGTTAGGTCCACTGAGTAATGATGGTCCGACCTGGCCTTTATTGGCCACATATACACCACATCCTGTGGTTGCAAATATGCCGGTGGATGAAGTTCGTCATTTATATACAGACTTAACGGCTACATATAGACGCTTAGTACAATTTGTGATGCAGACATTAAATACAAACCCAGCGCGTGCTGCTCCAACACAACCACATGCAGTAACACCAGGTATAAACCCGGTGACTGTGCACTCTATTATGGATAAAGTTCCAGCAAAACGGGAGGAGACTCCATTTTGGCTGGCACAGAAAATAAATACGCTGGAGGCGGTATTTCCCCATACCTGACCCCAGGACAAACATAGAATATTAACTATGTGTTTACCATTTGGCATGGTTCCCACAGTGGAACATTGTAATACATGGGGCACAGTGTTTGCCGCACTCTATACAACGGCACACGGTACACCGACATTAGCCAATCTACCAGAAGTGCTTAAACAAATTCAGGATGAATACAGGGCTGCCCTGGCCTTAGATTTAGGAATGCAACTGATGGGCAACTTTGCCACGGTTTCTTCAATAATCCTAAGTAATCTTAAAGGGGAGGCAGTTGCACTTGCAGTGCGTATGCGTCTTCGTGACGTCCCGCAACTAGATCAGGAGCGGGAACTGCCAAAAATAATAGCGGAAACATATTCCAGTATCGGTCGAGATAGCCTGTGGGCTAGACCACAAACACCTCAATTGCAGGGAAAATGCTAAACAGCAACCTGAGGGTAATAAGAAGCGCTGGGAGAAAAAACAACAGACACCTAAAAAAGAAAGGGGAGAATCTCCACGTACGGAGACCCCGCAGAATAGGTATAATCTCAGAAATAGGGATAATCTAAAAACGCCTAATAGATATCAATATACTGATACACGCTAATCTTGTTCCTTTCAGGACTCATCGGAAAAGAGAAATGAGAGAGGTGGGCGGTCAGAGCAGAGAACAGAGTACGTGAAACCGAGACAGGAATCACAACACTCTTCAGAGGTTTCTGTCAAGAAGGAAGAGAAACCGATACAACAAAAACAACAGTTTAAAAAGAAAAAGGTGGCGGCAGTCTCAGTTAGACATGCCACTCAGGAAGAGAGTTCTCTTGAAGAACAAGACATAGGCACTAGCACTGCTAGACAGCGTGACAGAGGTCACAATAGTTTGCCAGAATCTTCTGGAGCATCTGGAGGTGAAAGCAACTGATGACTTCATACAAGTTGAAACAACAGATATGCGTGCCTCGGAACCCGATAGGGTATATACAGTGACTTTACAATTGGAAGGAGACATTGAACACACTATACACGCAATCTTTTGGGATCGTGTAGTCAAGATATATGACATTTTGCTGGCTGAACAGGATTGGCCAACTGATTTTGTCCGCACCTGCCCAGTTGGGGAGGAGGTTATTAAACCTTTGTTCTCACCCCTTGTTCCAGGGGAACTCGCAGAGTCCTATTGCATCAAATCGCCTCTAGCACAAGCACCTGCCTTATATTGGAATCACATAGGGTGGGATAGGGATTCTCCATATCATGTAATTCTGATTAAAGTTGAACCTCAGCCACAACCGCAGTATCCCATAAAACATGAAGCAAGGGCACCGGTGAGGGAAATACTTACACAAGTGGAATACCAGGGGGTAATTGAACCCTGTGTCTCACCGATGATTAATCCCTTATTCCCTGTAGCTAAACCGGACCATTCCTATAGAATAGTCTTAGACTACAGACATTTGAACTGACATACACGTACATATGCTATACAAAATTCACATATTGCCGCACTGATGAACAACATTGTGCGGAAAAAATACAAAACGACTTTAGACATCTCGAATGGATTCGTCTGCCAGAATATAGCACCCGAAGCAGAGATTTGACAAGCTTTAGCGCATTAGGCTCCCAGTAAAAATTTCTGTTGTTTGCCTCAGGGGTATAAGAACAGCCCGGGACTGTTTGCAGCTCGTGTGACTGCAATTGTACACGAGTTAGACCCTGAAGCATTGTCCTTTGTAGATGATATATATCTCACGTATGACGAGTTGCTACAACATTTAAGATGAGTAGCCCACATTGTTATACAGTTTGCCGACATTGGCTGCAAATGTAACTTAAAAAATCAAAAATTGCCTTCCTCAGCGTCATATTCCTGGGATAAGAGCTGTCGAATGAAGGTAAGAGCCTGGCGCCCAATTCTTAGAAAAGTGTGCACAATTTCAACCACTTAATACGATTAAGAAACTCCAGTCCTTACTGGGCTTTCTAAATTTTGGCAGAACATACATTCCTGAGTATGCTACACGCATTAAACCTTTATATGAATCAATCCGTCCTGATTTCTCAAGCAAATTCTGGACAATTGAACATACACATACTCTTCAGGAGTTACAAGCAGATCTATTAACCGCAAAACATTTACATACATGGGACAATGAGACGCATTTTGTCATCAAGGTGATAGCTGGGGCCATTGAGTTTACGTATGTCACATTTAATGAAGGTGAGACAGTCCCGATTGGATAAAAGTCCCCCTTGTATTTGGCTGCTGAACAACGATTTCCACTCACAGAGTAATTTCTCACTGCTGTACAGATGGCTGTTATTAAAGAAAGACCTCTTGCCCATGGTAAACGCATTATTGTTGTTTCCCCTATTCCGGCCCTAGAGGCTGTTACAAAAGCTAGCATTCCTAACGCAAAAGCACTGCACCCGCGATGGATACAATGGGCTACGTCTTTAACAGCCACTGATGTAGATTACATTTTTGACCCAAAATTACAAACTCAAGAATTTCTGCAATATGAAGTTGAATATCCAGTTCCCACTGACACGTTGCCTATTGATCAATATCAAGTAGTCATGTACACCGATGGCTCTGCGCAACCGGCGGTTGGAACAAAACACCAATATTCAGCTGCATGTGCGGTAGTGAGCGGCCATATGGAGGGGGAGAAATTCTGCCCCCAACATACTTATACACAGACCTTGGTGGATTGTACAGCACAACTGGCTGAGATGAAAGCTCTATTGATGGCATTAGAACATACAGATCCGACGCGGTTTACACTGATTGTTTGTGATTCGTATTATTGTGTCCAGTCTTTTACTGAATATCTACATTACTGGCGCTTGAATGGGTTCAGAAATTCAAAAGGCAACACCATAAAACACAGACTACTGTGGGGGAAGGTAGCAGACCTGAAGGAGACGCTACCCAAAGTCTATGTAGTACATACTCTTGGACACCAGCGCGTTGGAATACACGTTGCTGGGAATACTTTGGCTGATGAAGCCGCAAAGTCGGCAGTGGCGGTTGCCACTGTGGCTGAAGTGACTCGTTCGAGTTCCAAACCAGACACAGAGATTCTGGCTGCCATAACAGCTACGGTTGATGGCAAGCCTTATCCTAAAGGATTTCCTAATAAATATCAATACTTCATGGGAAGAATGCTCAACGCTGAGGTTAAAATACCTAACGTAGGTGTACGCGACATCCCCAATAAAGTTGTAAGACCACAATTGATTAAAGCAGTGCATGAGGGAGTGGCATCTGCACATTCTGGCGTGGCCGCCACAATTTCGCTCTTACAGGCCTCTTACTGGTGGCCTGGTCTCTATAAAGAGACTAAGCAGTATGTCCTTTGTTGTGACATCTATCAACAAATTAAAGTTTCAACAGCTAAGCGCCCGCTGCAGACACCCCTCTTAATATCCAACAGACCATTACAATGTGTGCACTTGGATCATTGCGGTCCACTAACACCGGATAGTGCATACAAATATATACTAGTCGCTGTTGATTCTTGCTTCAGATTTGTGTGGGTGTGGCCACAGCGCTCGGCTGACGCTCGAACTGTTATTAAAGATTTGCATGCTTTTGTCGGTACATATGCAGTTGCGGCATTCCATTCGGACCAGGGCTCTGCTTTTGCCTCAACGGCATTCAGGGACACCCTGGCTTCGCTGGGGGTCCAGCTCCAGTACTCGTTTCCATTTCATCCTGATGGAAATTCTGTCATGGAGCGATTAAACCGCAATTTAAAGCAATCCTTAACAGCCAGAGTCTTAGGTACGGGTTGTAGTTGGCTAACCCACCTGTATGGAGTTCAGAGAGCACTAAATAACCTGCCTAGAAGATCCCTGGGGGGTCGTACTTCATATGAGTGCCTGTTTGGAACACAAATGTTTGTTCCGGATCTTAATGGTCCTGGTGTGGAGACGGCGGAAACACTTTTTGACATAAATGACCGTGTCACTGTTTTGCAGGAATTACAACAATTCCGTGAAGATAACTCTTCTAAAAGTGCTGCCTCCACAGGCATTAAGAATGTGCCAGTAATACCTACTGGCTGGATTCCCAGAGTTGGGGATCTTTTGCGTGAAAAGGTCACAGTGAAAAAAGAATTTGGCCCTTTTTATTGAGCACCAGTCCCTGTGTTGGGGATACCCGGAACGAGAACTGTTATTTTACCCCCTTTGCCAGGTGCCAAAGAAAATCACTTTGTTTCTATTGACAATGTCAAGTTACGACATGTGGCCGATTCTGCACAGCAGACCAAGAGGAACGTCCAGTAGTTCCTGAATCCCTCTCACTACTGGGGAAGATGTTCCGCTTCAAGTTATCTATACTAACACTGTTGCCTCTCCGAGCTTGGGGAGGGTGGATGATGATCTCGCATTAGTTCCACTGACAACAAATAATTCAGAAACATTTGATTGAGTCACCATGACTACTGACGTGACGGCTGGTGCTATCTACAGTGTACCACCGCGAGAAACACCAACTCCTCCATTGAATATGGCAACACCTTTTGCACGAACTGCCTCTGTGTACTTTGCCAACAACAACGATGGTCTGTCGGACTAGTTTGCCTCTTTGACTACTGACCTGTCAGGTCCACGTAAGCTGATGTATTGGCTTAAAGATACGAATTTTGTGTTTCAATGGAATTATCTGTGGCTCTTATTGACTATGCTAGAATTTTTTTGGGGGATTGGGTTTGTGATTACCTTTTTTCTGCTGATACATGGTCATTTTCTTCCTGAGAGATCAGCGGTTGAACAGGTGGAGGAGGTGTTAAAGCCACATTTTTCATCACATAGGGTTCGAAGAGACTTGTCCTTTGTGAACATTTCTGCAGTGCCAATTCCAAATGGGATTGTGTGGGATAAAGTACTGATTGATATATACGGTCCGACTGAGATAATTCAAATACTGTATGTCCTAAAGTTATCTATGAATGATATAGTCATACCAGGCATTGTATCTGATGATTGGGATGTGATGACAGTTAATTCCATGATGACTGAATTACAATATTATACTGTCTATGAAAATGAAGATGTCTACCAATTTAAAGACAATTATGGTGACATGTTTTGCTATAATTATTATGGGCACCATTTTATACACAAAGCAGGTAGTCCAAAAACTATATTTGACTATAGTCAATAAGAGCATTGCCCGACTCCCCCGCAGGGGAGTTCCAAAACTTATTCTGACAAATTTACATATGTTTCTGGGCATCATCAAATGAGTGCTAAGTCATATTATTTTAAGTTAACTCCGTCTAAAGATAAGCAAATGTTGTTGACTAATACGAAATTCATATACTCAGATTCTTTTGTTTCCCGACTGTCGATTGAAGGTTATGAATATTGGTCAAATAATGTTGATTTGAAAAGTGTTTGGGGAACAAAACATTGGCATACAAAGGGTAGAGAAACATTGCTTAGAGCATGTCTCATTCCTGTCCAAATGATTTTTTTTAAATGAAACAGTGCAACAGACTAGCTGTTTGGGCTTAGCAACAATTAGAGAATTGAACATGCCTAGTATACCTGTACCCTGCAAAAATTAATAACTTGCAGAAATACATAAATTACACTTTTAGTGAGCTTACAGACTGGGTCCAGAATGGTACCTTTAACACTTCATTGACACGTCCGGGCGGGTGGTTATTGTGGCCTATAGACACCAACGGGTGTCATCAATGTTTTGTCACCTCCTCAGGGGGTTTCAAAACGAGTCGGGCAGGCCCTCGCTATATTTCACCAGAACATGCTGAAATAATTACTACATATAGTGTGGGAAAATTGTGCCAACAATGGTTAAAATCATCCTCGCTAGATGCTGTCAAGACACATCTCACTCTCCTGTCTAATAACACTGACTTACAAGATTTTTTGTCAGGCCCGAAGAGACCACGCAGGAAGCGTTTCTTGTATGAAGAATACAATGAAATATGGAAACTTTCCCAGCAGGAGGCTGCAGCCCGGTTAAGGCAGATAGATCAGAAAAATGTGAAAAAGGCATTAGCTGTTGTGGATAATGGAATTCACACCTTGTCCGACCGAATATTTACGATTAACAACATTGTTTCTTCTGCTATAGACAGGATACAATCTGATATGTCTTCTTTATATCATGGACAAAGTCAGACCCAGTCCATTATGCAGTTGGGTTGGACACTTCAGACACTGAAGGCGGGTCACGTTCGTGGCAGCACATCAGTACCAGGGAGATATTTTTTTCCTTTAATTTAATGCGACAACAACAACTAATGGCTAAGAAGGAGGCGACTTATGTCATGCTCAACATTGAAAAATTTGAAAGATTGCCTTTTACAGTGGCCAAAATCCCCAATGCAGTGTGGTTAATACACAGGGATATTAATCTGCCTATTTCTACGTTACAATTCACTTCTTGTTTGAAACATGTTCCGGTAGGCAGATGTGAGAAGTTGGGGGAAAGTTATATCCATGAGGTGTGGGAGCTTCCCTTCTTGTACAAATGTCTCAATGGCATGAAAGAGGTCTTTCTTAGCGGTAGTGAATGCGAGACTTCAGTCAGCCATTCGATGATTTGTAAGCAGCTGTCCTTGCATGGGGCATGTAATGCCTCGGTTGCGAACTTGGCTTGCTATCTGAAGGGATTTCCGGTCCCCTTGATTAAACGCACATCCCAGGTGCTTTCAAACGGCAGCTACGTCCTCCTCAATAGTGACGACTGTTGTGGCATGCGGGCCGGAATAGTTTACGTTGTTTCGGTCACTAAGGTCGTTACTTGCTGCAGGAGTGTATTGTTTTCCCCCACTAAATTAAGGGAGGTGGCAGATATCTGGATTCACATTGCTACTTCCAAGGTGAATGTTGACAATTTCAAAAGCTTTATTGTTTCAGAAGCATGTGTCCCTTACATCTGCACGCGAGACCTACGCACTTCAGGTGGCAAGGTCATCAGCGAAAATAAAGTCCCTGTTAAATACCAACTTTCCGAGCCACTTTGCTGAACTCGTGGGACGTATATTTAATGCATCCAGCACAGCTGGATTAGCACATTTTTTCAGCCGTTAGTGTTGGGTTCGTTCACACCTTCTCTTCCATATTCGGTTTAATGCCTTCGGCTATTCATTCAATTTTCGGAAGCATTTTTGGGGGATTTCAGATAACTTTGGCTTTATTAGCCGGCATTTTGCTGTTGCTATTGTTTTTCCGCAATGGCTGTCCCGCCGCAACAAGGAAGAATGTGGGCGCTCCCATCAGCGCAGCTGTGTCGTGAACGCATGATGCAGCACTTTGGAGCAACACTCCTGGAACATTTGGGATGTGACTGGTCTCTGTCATTCAGGCCGGTTTTGGATTGTATGCAGCCCGTGTTTCGGTGCCGTTGGTGCGATTTGGAACATGCACTGGACGTCTGTCTCTCACAGCAAGGCCCCCAGTGGTTGATGCTGAGCTGTTGATGTTCCGGATAAGGGCTCATTACCAGACATGCGCACTGCACCTGCGTTTGCTTTGTGAGGCTGATACGAGATACCCTTCCTGGAGGAAGTTGATATTAACTCGTTCACAGGCTCTGTACGGGATGCCACCTTGGTTGACACTGAAGCTTTGGAACACACCTGCTCCTTGATAGTCTTTGCCGTGGATTTCCCGGTTTTGTCATCTGCCGAAGTGGAGAACCTCCTGCTTTCCATGACCACTGCTTGAATTGGATCTGGTCTAAATTGACACTGTTACATGAATTTGGCTCTTAGTCGCGTGCTTATTTTTCAATTGAGGATTAATGTGCTTTGGTGTCCTCTTGACTTGTTGAAATTCTATAGGGTTTTAATTATCTTTTAGCTTAGGGCATTTTTAGTTTCGGCTTAAACCACTTTCTACCGACAAGGGGAGGGTGTAGTGTAGCCATTTTTAATGTAGCTTTCTCCACGTTTCCTTAAAGTATTATGCCTCTGTGCACTTTGCCCTAGATGCATTTTATTTAGCCTTGCACTGTTATTTTACTATAACCAGTTTCACAGTCTTGTTTTATTTTCTTTTATCACACTGTTTAGCTTACTTCAGCACTGAAGTTCTCAAACAATATATTCTTGCTCGCTCTGTGCTTCAGTCAAGGATAACAGTTTGGTACATTGCCGATACACGTGGTAGAAGTTTAGTCTTTAGGGTTTGAAGAAAGTACACATTCTTGCGAAGGGATGTTTCTTAGAACACCGGCATGTTAGTTATAAAAGCACTTCCCAGTCCTGGTACACGTAAGAGGGAGATTCCGACCAGGAACCCACAACTAGATGCTGACTGCCCTGTTGCAGATGCTGATCCAGATCACAGGCCTTTGCTCAGGTATGAGGGTCGATATCCTCCCAGGGGAACCTGAAAGGCAGGCTTAGAGCTTCACATGCTGTGCTCAAAATATAACTTAGAGAGAGAACGTAATCTGGTTGCACTATGATAGCATTATTCTTATGTTTCACTCTCCTCGTTACTATTTCAATCCTACTGTGTTGTATGGTTCTGGTTCTTGCGGCTCACGCCTTGTTATCTAAAATGCAATTTATATATGAGACCACACTGTGTACGAGAGAACTGGTTGTGACCTGAGTGACCACAACTTCCCTGGGAAGCACTAAGATGTCATGCGCTCGGCTGCCCAGTTGTCTCTTTCTTTTGGGAGAGATAAGGCACTGCTAGTTAGCTGGAGCTCTACCTGGATTTGGGGTGACAAGGGTCCTTCGCTGTGGGTAAGACTTAGTCCCCCACACTGTGAACGATCTTGCCGCCCAAAAATCCAGTAGTCTCATTAGGATAATGAGATCCTACTTGACAGTTTCTTAACCAATGATGTGCAGTCTTATCTGTGAAGCTTTCTTTCCAGTCACATGCTTCACACAAGCACAAGTTGTGCTTTGACTCCACATATGCCAATTGTTGACTCGTCACTTTGAAGAAGGCACACATGGCATGCAGAAGCAGTTTGCCTGGACCACGGCAAACTCTCCAGGAGAGCACTTTTTTATTCAGGTTACATACCCCATTGCCAGTTGTAGCATCGTCCTCAGCCTGGAACCCGCAGAATAACTAGGACACACATGGAGCTGTAAATCACGCATCTTTATTTCTATGCGTGTACATGTGAACTCAAGTATCATAAACCAAGCTTTCATACATTCTATTCTAATGATTACATCACATTGATACAGAGTCCTTTGGGGAGCCTCAAATGTTCCATTCTAAACCAAGCAACACACTACACCAGTCAGTGGTGTCCTTATGGAAATGAACAGTCCATTCCTTGTAGGGTAGCCCAAAATTGTTCTGGTGCTAGCTCTCCTCCCACTGAGACAGAGCTAGGCTTACTATCATTTTTCCAGGAATCAAAAACATCTCCCTGCCCAAGTCAATCCTTTTACTAAACTATGAAACTATGAACCTATGCCCCTTTTAAGCTAATGAATCTCATGGAACCTCCCTAGCTGCCCTTCTTAAGCTGATAGCGAGCACATCTCCCACACCAAGCCCATCGCGTCACCAGGCCTATGTAGTCATTCTGCTCTGGGAACCATTTTAACATCTCATTAAGGCCAAGTAGTGGCTAGGGAGCTGCAGACAAATTAGGACTGACAGGAAAGAAAAAGGTAACTTTCTGAAAGTTGATAATTCATTATTAAAAATCTAACTTCACCACTGATTTATGTTGTTAATATATATGACAAATAGACAAATAATGACAGTTATTAAAGTTTATAATCTGTAGTTGGCCATTTTCCAGGATCCAGCTACAGCACTGCCAGTAAAAATACCTTTTGGGGGTTAGTCACTGGAGAAACATACTAACTTTAATTTCACACATTTTACTTTTAAATATGAGGCAGACTAACTTGTGGGCAACAAAATGCACTTACGGGTGAATTACTAATGTATAAAAACAGGGTTTCCTTCCTGTTTAATAGGATTATGTTGACAGGTTTGACACCAGGTTTTTAGGCTGAGGCAGTCAGGCTACACGTGGTAAGTCTGAAGCCTCGTTTTAAAGGTCAGCTCTGTGGAAAGCACAAAAGGTACTGCAGTATACATGTGAAATTTTACTTCCAAGTCCTGGGTGCATTTTCTACACTATATCACCTTGTACCTGGGACTTTCTGGTCAGAGTTTGTCGGTCTTTCCTACCTACCTCCACCTGCAGTGACCGATCCTCTCAAATGTCTGCAAGCTCTGAGATCGAGGCCTGCCTTCACCCACAGGATCCCACCTACGCCTCGTCCCTGGTGGCCTAGTGTGCATACGCGTCCTGTCTTTCTGCTTTCTCTGTTTTTGCCGTTTGCTGCTTTTTTGAGCCTTCTCCTTCTTGTGCTTCCCTTCCTACCGCTGTTGTCCCTGCGGCCTCGCTCCTGTACGTGAAATGCTCTTCCCACCTGCCAGCCTCCCAGCTGTCCAGGCTGTCCCACCTCCCTCCCCTTCTTAAGGGTGGCTGCTGCATAGTGAGGGGTGATTCCACTGACCTTTCTGGTCAGTGGTTGTTGCTAGCTCCACCTGCTGTGACCGATCCTCTCAAGAGCCTGTCAGCTCTGAGATCGAGGACCGCCTCCACCCCCAGGCTCCCATCTGCACTTCATCCCTGGTGGCCTTGTGGCTGTCTGCTTACTATCTTTCTTTCTTTCTGCTTTCTCTGTTTTCACTCTTTTCTTTTTTCACTTTTTGCTGCTTTTGCAACTTCTCCTTCCGTGCTTCCCTCCCTGCCCCTGCTTCCCCTGTGACTCCACCCATCCCAGACCCTCCCCCCTCCCTCACCTTCTTAAGGGTGGCCACTGCACTAAAGGCAAGCCCATCTACATCTGTCCATGCCTGGACCATGCCCATTGCCAGGGACCCTGGTCCTCGCTACATCTGCTTATTCCCCTGCAAAGTAGCTGACCTGAGGAACACCCATGGACCCTTCTCATGCCATGCATGCTCCTGCACCCTCCACAACACCACCCGATCCAGCGCCAATCCTAGTCGGCCTTTCAAGTGCATTCTTCACATGCTCCTCATCAAGCACAAAGTAGAAGTCTGAGACCTCCTCGACTTGACCACTCCAGGCGCCACCTTCCTTATGGACACCTGAATGACCCCCACCTTGGCCCGGACATCGCTACAGCTATACCAACTACAAAATCACTCACAAGGACAGAGCCAACCGTCCAGGAGGAGGCATCGTCATAGTCTACAAGAAACCCTCCGCCTGACAACCATCGAATCAGCCAACCTACGAACACTTACACATCCAGATCCAGACCAAACCCAACTCCTCTCTCCGTGGCACACTCATCTACAGACCACCTGCACCGACCCCAAATCAGCGAAGCCATTGCTGACCTTGTCGCATCCCCAAGCGCTCGCCTCTACAACTACATCCTACTCGGCGACCTCAACTTCCACCTTGATATCCATGATGAACCCAACACCACTAGCCTCTTGGACACCTAACAACACTTGGCCTCAAACAACTTATCAACATCCCCACCCACACAGCTGGATACACCCTTGACCCTGCCTTCACAGCAGGGAACAACATCACCATCTCCCACACCACTGAGCACTATTGGACCAACCACAACTGAGTTCACTTCACCTTCACAAAGAACACTGCATGCCACTATGTCCCCCGCACCTCTGGCAGACACTGGGGCAAAGTCACAGAAGCACAACTCACCAAGGCACTCAGCCACCCCACCCCTACCAGATGCATCAATCACAAGTGAATTTGTACATAATCTACACCACTGATATCAGAATGTGCTAACAGCGTAGCAACCTGCAGGAAACTGACAAAGCAAAGCACCTAGATAGTTCACTACAGACCTTCAAGAATCCAAGCACTCCTGCAAGCGACTGGAACGTATATTGAGGAGCAGCATATCTTCCAAAGACTGCATAGCCTACAAGAACGCAATCATCATGCCCACCAGAACATCTGAGCCACCAAGAAAGTCATCATCCAAGAACCCCTCAGTTCCCGTGTCCAGCACAGCAAGGAGCTCTTCACCATCGTCAAAGAGTTCACGAACCCTGGGACAGAGACCTCATCCATTCCCCCCTCTCAAGACCTCTGTGATGACCTCACCAACTTCTTCCAACAGAAAATCCAGGACATCTGTGAAGGCTTTAAGAACCAAAACCCGCCCAGATGCCCACAAACACCACCACGGACCCCACAACACACAAGATCTTAAACTCTTGGGCCCCAGTCACCACAGAGAAAACCCCAAAACTCATGAACTCCATCCACTTGCCTGCGGATACGTGCCCACATCACATCTTCAACCTGGACAGTGCCACCATAGCACCTGAGCTCTGTCGGGCTATCAGGTGATCCTTCGAGACTGCCACCTTCCCATCTGACTCGAAGCACACCAAGATCAACCCGCTACCCAAGAAACCTACCACCGACCATAGGGCGCTGAAGAAATACAGACCCATCTTTCTACTCCCTTTCCAAACCAAAGTAACAAAAATTGCCTTCAACCATCAACTCACCGATTTCCTCAAGACTCACCAGTTCTCAACTCATCTCAATCAGGATTCAGGAGCAACTACAGCACCACAACAGCACTCCTAGCAGCTACCGACAACATAGGCGCCGAACTAGACCACAGAAACACAGCTACACTCATCCTCCTCAACCTCTCCACCGCATTTGACACTATCTCCCATTCCACCTTCTGCGCCAGACTCCACGACACCAGCATCCACAATGAAGCACTGGAATGGATCAGATCCTTCCTCACCGGAAGAACACAGAGTGTCAGACTACCACCATTCACATCGGAACCCAAGGAAACATGCTGCAGAGTCCCCCAAAGATCATCACTCAGCCCGACATTCTTCAACATCTACATGGCCCCGCTCACCAAGGTCATCAGACAACACGTTCTAAACATCTTCTCCTACGCCAAAGACACCCAACTGATCATCTCCCTTAATGAAGACCCACTAAAGACCAAGAGAAATTTCCACAACAGGATTAGAGCAGTCACTGCCTGAATGGAAGCCAGCTGCCTCAAACTCAACTTGGACAAGACAGAGATCCTCATAATCGGCTCCACCCCCTCCACCTGGAATAACTCCTGTTGGCCTACCTCACAGGGAAATGCACTGCTTCCATGGACCACGCATGCAATCTGGGCATCATCCTGGACTCCTCTCTATTAATGCCCAGCCAGTTCAACGCTGTCATGCTTCCACACCCTTCAACTCTTTCAAAAGGTCTTCAAGTGGATCCCTGCCAAGATGAGGAGGACAGTCACCCACATACTCATCAGTAGCAAGCTAGACTACGGTAGTCAACTCTTTGCCAGCTTCACCATGAAACTGCAATCAAGATTATAAAGAATCCAGAATTCACCAGCCAGGCTCATCCTGGACATCCCCCGATAGATCCACATCTTCTCCAGCCTGAGACCTACACTAGCTCCCAGTCAACAAGCGCATCACCTTCAAACTTGTGATACACACCTACAAGGCATTACACAATATAGGACCGGCCTACCTCAACCACTGCCTCACCTTCTACATACCCAACAGAGAACTCTGTTCTTCCCAGCTCGCCCGCACAGCCATTTCTAATATTTGTAAAAGCACAGCAGGAGGAAGAGCCTTCTTCTACCTCGCAGCCTGGAAATGGAACATGCTACCTCTCAAACTCAGACCGACCGCATCACTGAAGCACTTTAGAAAGGACCTCAGGACCTAGGTATTCGATTAAGCAGATTGCCTGTAAACAGCACCTTGGGACACTATGGGTGATTAGCAGCACTATAGAGGTGCTGATTGATTGATTGATAGATAAGTTAAATATGTCAATCAAGGCTAAGCCATTGGAGCCATGTTTAAAGAGGGTGCAAAGGTGCTTTACTCGTGCAGCAGGGTAAGCAGGGTCATGTGAATAGAGTTCTAAGTCCAGCAAAACATATAGAACAAACTCTTTGGTGAAATCACTCCAAATATGGTAATTTCCTACAGATACCATAAGGGTTTGAGGTAAAAGTGTCCAGTGCGTGTTATGACATAGACTGTGGCATTTTATCCTAGCTTACTTGTTCCTGGGCCTAATCCTACATTATCCGAGTGAAGAGTGGGTTAATGCCCCAGTAATTTAGATGCTTCAGATTATTTTGAAGCATGGATTCTATGACTAAGTTACATTTTACAATGCAAGTGGAGTGGAACTGATAACGCGTCCCTTTATGATAATTTATTACCCATCAGGACTCGTTTTAGGCCAATGAATCTTTTGGCCCAGTTGAGAGACACCTTAGGACGAGATAGCTAATCCATATGTCAATCAATACATCAATAATATCATCAATATTTATCACAACAATACATTTTACTTTAGTCAAAGTCATTAATCAATTCAAGACACTACCATGACCTTGCAGTCATGAATAACCACACCAGTTTAGTAGAACTTTATGAAGTTTATTCCCTATTGATTACAATTCTAAGAGCATATGTGTTAATTTTATTAGCAAAACACTCAATAACATTGTCATAATTTGGCAACTCGAATAAGACTTGAACAACGCGAGGAACGCAATTATTAGAACCTAACACAGCGTCAACATGAGTCAATTTTAGCAGAGTGTCATCAATGAGTCAGTTCAACAAAGCATAGATTCAGTCGTTTGTCTATTTCCATCAGATAGTGAACTCCTGTCCTAACCACTGATTAGCATTGCATGTTGGGCTTCATGCAAAACAATTTAGAACACCAATTTGGAAAACATCTAGCTACGGTCTCTGTCAAATGTAAGCAGTTGGTACCTAGAAAGGAAAAGCAAACAGACAAAATCACAATTGTATTGTCATAGTTACCCTCCAAGGTTTAGATCAGCACTCAGGTTCAGTCTTCGTCTTTAGGACATCAGTCTAATCGCCATCAGTCAGAATTCAGCTCCAGGGCAAAAGGGGCACTTCCCTCATAAGGAGGTAAAGTGTAAAATGGGCAATCTAAGGACGAGGATGGTTCTAAGCAAACCAATAAGTCACCAAACAGAGTGACAAAGTTTCTGGATAAAATCAATAGCATTCCCTAACCCACCTAAATGGCTCCCCGTGTCATGGGTTTTTATCCCTTTTTCGTTGTACATTACCCTAAAATTCTATTGGATCTTGGTATACCCCACTATCTCTATCCAATTGGAAAATGCATTAGGTCATTAATCTTTCACCCCATATTATTTTACAGACATTTCATTGGTCCACATGATTGACGTCTTCAGAGGTAGCACGTCTGGTATGATTTCATCCTTCTGTAATTCTTTGCACATCTTTTGGTCAGTAGCTCCATTGTCTTCACCGGTTTGAACGACCTTGTATATTACATTAATCTACACTGTTGCATTTTGTCTAATATTTCTACAAGCAATGTGCATTTTCATGAGAACGTATCTATTATGGTTACATTCAGCTTCTAGTTTGAAGAAAACAAGGGGTCATGTCCTTTTGCGAGTCAGCACACTGCAAGATAGGATAAATACGTTTAATATGAGAGCCAAGCAGCTAAGCTTCGGCTCATGCTAACTTAAGGCCTACAAGGATTTCAGCACAAATTCAATAATGCAATCATTAATAATTAGTACAAAACCACACTTTAATATTATATTTTATCAATATTAGTCATTTCTATTAGTTCCCGTATACATTGATGGCCACTCCCGGTGGTCACATTTCAGGTGCACGTTTAAACAAAATCCATTAATACAATTACTTAAGCAGCATTATCACACACTAGTTCATATGCATTTCATGTTAATATAGATTATATAAGCTACGCTCTATCACTACTATTTTCAACATCACTAAAAGGCTTTTATTTTAAACTATGGTAAAGTCATTCACTTCTGTCAATGAGCTATTCTTTTTCATGTCAGCAATGTTTTATTTTGGATATGGATCTAGGGTAATTATATATCAATGATTTGTTCTCACTGCTGCTACCTAGTTCATCTTAGTTGTTTTCATTATGTCTCCAATACTGCAACTGTAGCCATGGCACTTGTGCGAAAACTGGGCTGGTTGCAGAAACCTCCTCACTTTTTGCCCCCAGTTTTAGCTGATACTGATGTTTTCTGACTCTGACTGTGCCCTGGGCCAGTGTTTTGTTTAAATGTTTATATGCAAATTAGGTCTATTATTGACTCTGACAACCTACACATAGGTCCCTAGTACATTGTAGAGAATGTAGGTTTAGGGACCCCAGTACAGTTAGGGAACCAGTGGGTGCACTGATGTGGTCTCCAGTGTCATTGAAAAGGCAGGCCTGCCTTGCTGACTGCATATGAGCTAAAAATAAACCCAAATTCGACTTGGGAATTAAAAGTACTTCAAAAGTCTCAAACTATCTTATTTTTGCATATAAGTCACATTTAAGGAGGTCTACCCTAGGTACCCCAAGAATTGTGTGCAGTGCAAATATAAGCAGGGACTTTATTAAAGATGTTCATAAGCCCTGGTGAGGGAAAAACAGCCAACAGACAAAAATAAATTCCACAATTTAGTGAATAGGCTCCCCAGGTTAACATTGGGAGACTAGGGGGCATATTTAGGAGCCCCTTAGCGCCACCAGAGCGTCACTTGTAGTGACACTCCAGTGGCTCTATGCACTGCACGTATTTACATGGTGGCATAAAGCCACTTTTTGTGGCTTAACGCCACCTTGTAAATACGGCCCCTCACACGCAGCACTGTGTGTGGAAGGGTCGTGCAATGGGTGTTACTGTGGGCGTGCCACAGTAACACCCATTGCAATTTGGTGCTGCTCCACATTTACGATTTTTCGTAAACTTTAGACAGCTTCAAAACCTAACACCATCCCAGGGGTGGCATTAGCAGGGCGCAATGAGTGAAATGCTTTCATTTCTCCTTGTTTTTTGCTCTTCCTATGTGTTCTGCATTCTGCAGCACACATATAAAGTGGAATTCACCATTTCATATTGCTTTTGTGCAGGAAGATGTTCCTTCCAACACAAAAACAATGTCCCCCTCAACGCAGCCATCCTTGCACTATGGTGCAAGGGTTGCTGCGTTGGCGCACTGCAGCAAATACAGGGTCAACACAGGGGGAAACACAGGGGTGTGCAGTATTACTTCAAATACAGCACATCTCTGAGTTTTCAAAAGATGGTGCGTGACACTGCCAAATTTGGTGCAGTGCCACACACCATCATTTTTTGATAAATCTTGCCCTTTATTTTAAAATAATAATCTTATTTCCAATAGAGATAAGCTAAATGTAGCAAGTTTGGTACCAAACTAAGGGGCATATTTAAGAGCCCCAGCGCCTCCTTGCACCACATTAGAGTCATTTGTTTTATGTTAATGTGGCTCAATGAGGCCAAAATCATTGCCTCAAGTTTACAAAGTGGCGCAATGCATGCACCACTTTTCATAAATCTGCCCCAAATGTTATAATAAATTCAATAACTTGCCAATGTTGAATTTAATATAACTAACCCAGAGAGTGGTAGAACTCTTTCTGGAAGTTACCAAATTCAGCCCTGTAGTGCCCTTTTCTGATTGATCAACCTCTGGCTGCCTGAGCCAGACTATCTTAATGAGGGTTGAAGTGGCCTGGGCTGAGACAAAGGTAGCATTTGGTGGACAGAGAACTGCTGCAGCAGATGGCAGGGCAGGTTGGGAGAAGATTAGCGGAACTGGACTTCAAAGGAGGGAAAGCTACTTTGGGCAGAAACTGGACCTCCCCCATTTCCTGCTTTCCAGACAGATGGGAGCCCCACTGATCAGATTAGGAGAGTGGCTGGAAGGGGTATTGTAAGGGAGACTTAGCCACACCAGTGAGTGGACTCAGACAGATCTAATATCCAAGGATGAATTTTTTCCATCTTGGATTTTTTTAGAATGTTGCTTTCTGGGATTGATTTTTGGCACACTTCACAGGACGTGACCCCAGGGGATGGTGGCCTGCACACCATTGGACAGGAGCCCCCCCATGCTTCCCACCCTAGGAGAAAGGATAAATATGGCAGACTCACCAGCTGCACAATTTGGGCTTCACCAAGAAAAGGACTTTGTCTTGCATCTTCAACTCCAGGAGTGGACTCCCTGTAAGCTATAGGTACAAAGGAGCTGACCAGAGTCCTGCAAGAAGAGCCCAGCTGACCAGCGTCCAGTGGCCATTTGAGGATTCTGCCCAGGTTCATTCTAGGAATTGTAGTCCCAGCCCCCAAGGAGCAACTCTGAGCTTCTGTAACTTTGGATCAGGTTTGTGGAGACTTCAATGACCCAAAAAGAACCTCTGGAAGAAGATCTAGATGTATGGAGAAGTTTAGAGCAACTGTTGTAAAAAGCTCCATAAATTGAAGAGGTGATTTGTAGGAGTTGTAGTCCCAGACCCTAAGAGGCAAACCAGAACCTCTGAACTCTTGGCTGGTGCTGTGGATCACTTCCCTGAATCAAGAAACACTTCTGAAAGTAAGTATAACAGAGTTACATCATATGTGGCCTGAACCCTGGACTCTGTCCTTGTCCAGTGCGACCTTTTTAACCATATGAGTGCTATCTGCTTTAAAAATTCAGATCTCTGGTTCCCTATATTGGATTTTTTTAGTTTTGGTGTCATTTTAAAGATAAAAATATTTCCTATTGTTATAAATTGGTTTAGGATTGTTATAGTTTGTTGTGTTTTGCTTATTTACTGTTTTGTTGATATTAAATGCTTTTCCCTGTCAACGAGACTTCCAGGAATTGACTGGGACCTTGTGCTGAGCCAAGCCAATGATGTTGCATTACAACCTGGCCTGAAGAGGAGCCTCACCCGACGATGAGAGTCAAAAGGTACAATTTTGACTGAGGCCTATCGCTCCGTGTTTCCAACTTGTACTCCAGTGCAGCCGGCCTCAAATGTTTTCTTTACCCCAAACAAGTGCGACCAGTTGTGCTCAGTTGGTGCTTTTAGTTTTTAGGCACTAGAAAGCACATTTTTATATGTCCTCTTTAAAGATTCATATATCCAGTTCCCTACATCAGATTTCTGTTGTTTTGAATTCATTTTAAAGATAAATAATTTCCTGATGTTATAAAATGCTGTTGGATTTTTATTGTGTGTTGTGTTTTGCTTGTTTACTATTTTGTTGATATTAAATGCTTTACAGACCTGTCTCCTAAGGTAAGCATAACTGTTCATGGGTCAAGTCACCAAGGGTGGAGCAAGGATTAATTTACTGAGACCTTGACTTGACCTACTGGGTGTTTGTGACCTATTGCTAAGTGTAGGTAGCTACCTACCTTTACCAATAACCCACTTTCCAAGATCACTTTATCATTTGCGATGTACTGTATGGCCCTGACAGAAGCATTGCCATTTATCCTGTTCAGGGTTTATGTTTGTTAAAACAGATATAGTGCAAATAATGGTTTAACTGAACTGTCTTTTTAGAACCTAGCTGAATTTATGGACTGCACATATCTATCATGCATAACTCTTTGAGCTGTCCTTTAGTTTGAAAACCCCACAGATCTGAGTGAATTAGGATTAGGTGGCCTTCTACATTCCAGCTCCATTTAAAGACAACATAGCGCAATACAGATGACATTTTCCAGTAACGGTTCTTTCATATGTATGGACCTTTTGACGGTTACAGTGTACAATATAGCATATTATAGGTCATTGATTTAAGGACCAAATGAATATATTACACTAAGACATACTATGTGACACAAGCAAATACTTACTAGAAATCACTAAGCCTAGAAAACAAGGACAGCACATTTTCATGCACAGATGTGTATTTTCATAGGCATCATTGTTGAAGCAACGAATGTATTTTAATTAACCTCATCCAAAGTTCTATTCGTTAAGGAAAGTGCGTTAAAGGAAACACTACGGGGCTTCCACGTGTTGTATGTTAATCCTGATTAATCCCTTATGTAATGCTGTTTTCAATACATTTTAATGCATTCTTCATACTGGGATAGGAGGCTGGAAAATCTATTGCTGTTGAAAATAATTCTAAGGTATGCCAAGGTGAAGTAAATGGTTAGATATGTTCAGGGCTATTGACTCGTTGAACAGGTTTTCTTTGATTGCAAGAGAACACAGTTTCCCCTATTTCACTGAAGGATTTTATACCATGAATTTAATACGCAAAGCCTCGCTATTTCTCAGTGGTTTTAGAATCACTGGACCTTTAAACTTTTAAATCGCTATTATTTTTTTGCTTTCTGTTCCATGTTTTATTTATAAAACCACTCATTGTTGCCTGTCATGGTTCTGAACTTGTCAATCATAGTCACACACATTTCCTCCCTGGGTACCGTTTCCATCCAGAGTTAATTGCAAATTCTTCATTATAACTATTTTCACGCTTGCAAATGACAATCTTGCCTTCTGTTGCCTAGTATCGGGGAAAAGCAAATAACGATCCACCTTTCAATGAGCTGAGTTATCTTATTTAATTTTGATCCTTATTGTAACAATGCCAGTGTTTGAAGTGAATGTTATGATATGAGGAAGCATCTACTTTTTTGAAGGATTTATAGATTTTTTTTTTAATTATTGACGATTTCAATTTCAAAAAAGCTTTATTAGACTGAAATAGAAGTCATAAATGCACTCATGTAAAAAATACATATTAAAATGATAAAACATGGAAAAACAAATGCCCATATGAAAACTCATCACACAAATGTATGTGTACGGAACACGTTCAGTGTCTAAATATTAAAATATACAATATAAAACAGTACAGCACACAATGTCAGTCTGCAAAATCTGCAGGTATTTTAGTGCCTTTTTACATTTCCGTATATTAAGGCTTCGAAGTAAGGGTCTCAATATGCGAGTTTGTTGGTCCCTATTATATATAATATATAGGCTATATAGCTCGAAGAAAAAAAATGTACGTTGTGACTGCTGTGCAACTGAATTGCATGGGCACGGAAATAAATCTTTACTGTTGTAAACTCTAGAGGGTTATGATACTAAAAATGAGCTAATCCCAACCTGAATATAATGAGTTAGAACCTTTGAATACGTGGTAATTTAGGTAAGAAAGTCTCAATTGCTAGAGTGGTTCTTACTGGAAGATATGACTCAACAGGCGTCTTCTTAATCTCAACCTCCCACCTCTTCTCTACTAACGATTTTTGTAGTTCGCCTTTCACCATGGCTTTATGTGATTGATTTATTGCTGACATGCTATCAAACAAAACCCTTCTAATGTTCAAATGTAAGTATTCCCTAATGTGTGTTAGCCAATTAATATTGTGAACCCTGTCCAAACTAAAACAATCAGTGATTACAGCTTGTGGCATAGCTGCTTCTGGCCTAGACCATACTGACAGCCACAGCAGGGTGGGTATCGGCCTCAGTGTATCACCCATATATCGAAGTTCTAATTCCTCATGCTCTAATACAGAAGAAACCGAATTCGGCAGGGACAGCAATCTATGGAGAAATCAGTTTTTGTTGGCTTGCAATTGGGAGGTACTGCTGTATCCCCACGCCCCCGTATGATATGCGACGATCGGTACGGGTCTGCTTTTATTTATTGTGGCTGTAGCTTTCAGGGGTATGCACTCTTACCTTGGTGCATATTTAAACAGGGAAGCCATAGCTTGTTGATGCTGGGTTATTCTCACACTCCTCAAGTGTCTCCAAGTAATCTTATTATCAAACGGGATCCCCATGTATGAGAACAAAGTCACAAACTTAAGTGTATTCCCTGTTAACTTGGAAGCAAATCAACCTACTCTTGGGGCACTCGCACACCACAGCATATGATTTAGATGTGTTTGTTGTAAAACCCAGGCCAGTCATAAATGTTGCAGTGTCTATCAGTTTTTGGATTCCCAAGCCCGTTCTGGTTGTAAGGATGCAGTCATCAGTGTGCATAACGACAATTAATGTGTTGTTCACCACCCTGGCTGGGTCAGCTGGGACACCCAACAGAAAGTCATCTAGATCTTTAAAGTAGATGCTAAAAAAAGAATGGTGCCAGCACACGCCCCTGTCTAACACCTTTCCTGATCTTAATGTAGGGGATACACTCCCCAGCTGGCCCAAATTTAATACAGCCTTTGATGTCAGTGTGCAGTTGGACAAGAACATGGAGAATATGTGGGCTGACACCCTTAGTTGCAAGCATATTCAACAATTATGACCTTATAACATTGTTCAGTGCTGCACTCTGATCCATGAATGCCAGGTAAAGACATTCTTCCTGGGTGAACACATATTTACACATTATTGGGTGGAAGTTAAAAGATTGATTGACTGTCCCTTTGCCCTGTGTACATCCATACTTTGCGGGCGATAGGATGTTGTTCTGATTTGCCCAGTTCCTAAGTTGGTCCAGTATTATTCTTCAAAGTGCCTTGGCCATAGAATCTATTAAAGATATGGGACGATTGCAATGGGGATCACTCCAATCCCCCTTTTTAAAAATAGAGTCAATTATTGCCTAGACCAGGATTTCGGGGGCCATGAGCACATGTGCGGCGAAGCACACATGCCAAAACAGTGGTCCTGAATGGTAAATTTTACTTGAAAAGATCAACAGGGACCTCATCTGGGCTCGGCTTCTTCTTGCTCAAGCACCTCCTCACAGCTGAGGTAACATCCTTCACAGTGATTAGTAGTGGCTCAGAGTCCTCCCAACTGACCATGCCACTTGAAGGGCTGCCCTAATTAATGACTAGTTATCCCTGTCTGAGTATAAAGACACCATTGCACAGTATGCATTGCAAAAAGTGACGAGCCGCCGTTATCTGTTAACAGTGCCCATTTATATCTGTGGAATATGTGTCACTGATTGCTTGTTTACTAGTACATTTTTGACCAACGTTTGCAAGGGGACAGAACAGACGCAAAATCTAGATGAGGTTTAAAACATTGCGTAGCCCTGTGTGGCTTGGTGAATTTAAAGTAACACAGCGTATTGCAAGTCACTGCCTTGTGCTACTTTGTGCCTTGGAGGCATCCCGCCCATGGATTGTGACACATTCCTATATGTACCAATGCTGGTATACCTGAGAATGCATCAGAATGCCTGGCCTCCCCATGTGAGGCATAATAAGGATGAATATCTTAATTTCTCCTCGTTTTTTCCTCTTTCTATGTGTGCTGCATTCTGCTGCATGTAGAAAGAGGAAAAAGCCATGGAGGATTGTTTTTGTGCACAAAAACAATCCCGCCTGTAATGCAGGCTCCCTTGCACCATGGTAAACGGTTCCCTGCAATGGGGCTAGGCAGCAGTTTGTGTGCCAGTGCAGGCCGAGAGCAGGAATGTGCTGCATACTGTTAAATACATTGCATTCCTGCACTCTCCCTTTAATGCACCCCAGCAAAGTGAGTTGCTGCATTGTATTCCATAAAATGTTGATAAATATGGCCTGTAGTTTTTAGGATTGAAAAGGTCCACCTGCATGGTTTTAAGAGGGTGCAACCCTCCCCTGAATTGTCCACGAATTGAGTCTCTAATAATTTTCTTCCATTTTGGCAATCATACACATGACCACCAAGCAACTGTACTAAGTTCCACTGCAGTAATTGTCTTCTTCCCACAGTGGAGTTCTGTGGCCCATAAGGGCACATCATGCATTCCTTAAATAGGGATCACAGCTATTGTCCATTTATGGGAATGCCCTAGATTAGTGCTCATGACAGTGCAGCACTATATGCAGCATAAAAGGTAATTTCTGTCTGTAACAGACAGAGAGCAGGTGTCTACTGCCTTTCAGGTCTTGTGGCATTCCATGTCCACAGATACTACATACGTATGTAGCACATTATTTGTGTAGGCGGATATATCAGGTCCCATGTGTCATGGATGACCGTAGGCACAGTACAGTTCATTTTGGGATCTCCACTCTAAAAAATAAATCAGAAAATGGAGGTTAAAGGTTGCCTGGCGAGCAGTGGACACTTCTAGCAATTATGAAGCCTTTGTATTGTTCCACACTCTAGAATGTGAGAGAAACATGGAAAGAAGTGCCTTTAACAGCAAAGTTGCAGCATTTTGATGTCCTTCCCTTCTGTTCTTTTTACAAGTTACTCCATCAGAGCAGCATGTTTTGTGAAAGGTTTGGAGCCATCATTCTTTTTTCTTTTGTTCCCGAAGACATGATGCTCCTAAAAGGCAGACAAAAGTAAAGTGTGAAGTAATGCCACTCTTTTGTACCTGGTTTTTGTCTCTCTCATAGCAGGAAATTCAGAGTCTCATCCTTCCTACTTGCTGCCAAGGGAAGATAAAGCAAGAGCATTTAGAATCAGCAAGTCCTATCTGGTACTAAAACCTCAAGTCATTGTTCTGAAATGTGTCAGTGACCCAGGCTAGGTGACGCAAAGGATGGCGGAAGAGAGATCCAGAGCTGGAGTCACTAACAGATACATTGGTGGCAAAGTGGGTGGACGTCACTTTGAAAGTCCATAATGTGCTACTGAAGGAGCTGAGGACTTGTCTTGTATGCGGTGCCTGCTTTTTTGCTGAGAGAGAGGCAGTTGAGGTCATCCTGCAGAAAGATGCTGCCCAGTCATACCTACCTGCGGAGTAGCTGCCTATGGAAGAGGACATATTAGGAACCAGAGAGACATCAACAGTGTGGTGCCCAAGGGAAAACTGGTGCTGTTCTTGTCGCATAGGCTCTCATTATCCTACTGAGACTACTGGATTTTGAGCGGCAAGACCATTCACAGTGTGGGGGACTAAGTCCCACGGTGAAGGACTCTTGTCACTCTAAATCCGGGTTTTGCTCCGGCTAACTAGCAGTGCCTCAGCTCTCCCAAAGGGAAGAGACAATTGGATAGCCGAGCGCATGACATCTTAGCACTTCCCAGGGAAGTCGTAGTCACTCAGGTCACAACCGGTTCTCTCATACACAGTACGATCTCATATAGAAATGACAAAGGCAGTTTAAGTTTTAAAGATTCGTTTAAAAAAGCGACTGCAATTTAGATAGCTAAGCGTGAGCTGCAATAACCAGAACTACACAGCACAGTAGGATTAAAATAGTAACGATGAGAGTGAAGCGCAAGAATAAAGCTATCATAGTGCCGCTAGGTCAAGTTCTCCTTAAGTTATATTTCGAGCACAGCTCTAAGCCTGCCTTTCAGGTTCCCCCGGGAGGACATCAGCCCTCATACCTGAGCAAAAGCCTGTGATCTGCATCAGCAACTGCAACGGGGCAGTCAGCATCTAGTTGTAGGTACCTGGCCGGAATCTCCCTCTGACGTGTACTAGGACTAGGAAGTGTTTTTATAACTAACACGCAGATGTTCTGAGAAAATGTCCATACGTAGAAATACTGAAGACTAAACTTCTACCACATTTACCGGCAATGTACCAGACTGTAGCCTTGACTGAAGCACAGGGCGATCAAGAATGCATTATTTGAGAACACAGTGCTGAACTAAGCTAAACAGTGTGATAGAAGGAAATTAAAACAAGACTGTAAAACTGGTTATTATAAAATAACAGTACAAGGCTAAATAAAATGTATCCAGGGCAAAGTGCACAGCGGCCTATTATGTTAAACTAACGTGCATGAAGCTATAATAAAAATGGCTACACTGCATCCTCCCCTTGTCAGTAGAAAGTGGTTTAAGCCGAAGCTAAAATGCCCTAAGCTAAAGTATATCGAAAACCCTATTCAAATTTTAACAAGTTAAGAGGACACATATGCATACTAATTTGCAAATTTAAAAGTGAGCATGCGCCAAATGCAGAATCTAAAGGAAAATGTCAATTTAGGATAAGTCCAAATCAAGCATTAGACATAGAAAGCAGGAAATGCTCCACCTCGGCAGATGACAAAACCGGTAAATCCACGCCAAAAACGACCAAGGAGCAGTTGTGTTCCAAAGCCCCAGTATCAACCAAGGCAGCATCCCATGCAGTGCCTGCGAATGAGTCAATATCAACTTCCTCCAGGAAGGGTAGCTCGTAATCAGCTTCTCTAAGCAAACGCCGCTGCAGCGCTCATGTCTGGTAATGAACCCTCATCGAGAACATCAACAGATCTGCATCAATCACTGGAGGGTGTTGCAGTGAGAGACAAACGTCCAGTTCATGTTCAAAAGAGCACCAACGGCACTGAAACACGGGCTGCACACAATCCAAAACCGGTCTGAATGACAGAGACCAGTCACACTCCAAATGTTCTAGGAGTGTTGCTCCAAAGTGCTGCATCATGCGTTCACGACACAGCTACGCTGATGGGAGCACCCACATTCGTCCTTGTTGCGGCGGGACAGCCATTGCGGAAGAACAACAGCAACAGCAAAACACCAGCTAATAAGGCCAAAGTTATTGGAAAACCCCCATAAATGCTTCCAAAAATGGAATAAATAGCTGAAGGAATTAAACCGAATAAGGAGGAAAAGGTGTGAACAAAACCAATACCAACAGCTTTGAAAAATGAGCTAATCCATCTGTGCTGGACGCATTAAATATACCTCCCACGAGTTCACCAAAGTGTCTCAGAAAGTTTGTATTTAACAGGGGCTGTATTTCCGCCGATGACCTTGCGGCCTGAAGTGTGTAGGTCTTGCGTGCAGATGTAAGGGTCACATGTATCTGAAACAATAAAGCCTTTAGTCAACTTAACTTGTCAAAATTCACCTTGAAGTAGCAATGTGAGGCCAAATATCCGCTACCTCCCTAATTTTGGTGGGGGGTAACAACACGTTCCCGCAGCAAGTAACAACCTTAATGACCGAAACAACGTAAACTATTCCGGCCCGCATGCCACAACAGTCTTCACCATTGAGGAGGACGCAGCTGCCGTTTGAAAGCACCTGGAACGTGGGTTTAATCAAGGGAACTGGAACTCCCTTCAGATAGCAAGCCAAGTTCGCAACCAAGGCATTACACGCCCCATGCAAGGACAGCTGCTTACAAATCATCGAATGGCTGACTGAAGTCTCATATCCACTACCGCTAAGAAAGACCTCTTTCATGCCATTGAGGCATTTGTACGAGAAGGGAAGCTCCCACACCTCATGGATGTAACCATCTCCCAACTTTTCATATCTGCCTACTGGAACATGTTTCAAACAAGAAGTGAATTGTAATGTAGAAATAGGCAGATTAATAACCCCGTGTATCAACCACTCTGCTGAGGGAATCTCTGCCACGGTGAAAGGCAATCTTTCTAACTTTTCAATGTTTAGCATGACAAAAGTCGCTTCCTTCTTAGCCATTAGTTGTTGTTGTCGCGTCAAATGAAAGGAAAAAAATGTTTCCTTGGCACTGATGTGCTGCCACGGAACGCGACCCGCCTTCAGTGTCTGAAGTGCCAACCCAACTGCATAATGGACCTGTTCTGAGTCTGTCCATGATATAAAGAAGACATATCAGATCGTATAATGTCTATAGCAGAAGAAACAATGTTGTTAATTGTATATATTCGGTCGGACAAGGTGTGAATCCCATTATCCACAACAGCTAATGCATTTTTCAGATTTTCCTGCTCTATCTGCCTCAACCGGGCTGCAGCCTCCGGTTAGGAAAGTTTCCATTTATCATTGTATACCTCATACAAGAAACGCTTCCTACGTGGTATCTTAGGGCCTGACAAAAAATCTTGTAAGTCAGTGTTATTAGACAGGAGAGTGAGATGTGTCTTAACTGCATCTAGTGTGGACGATTTTAGCCACTTTTGGCACAACTTTCTACACTATATGTTGTTAGTTTTATTTCAGCATGTTCTGGTGATATATAGCGAGGGTCTGACCTAGGCGTCCGGAAACCCCCTGAGGAGGTGACAAAACGTTGATGACACCCATTGGTATCTATTGACCATAGTAATCACCCGTCTGGATGCGTCAGTGAAGTTTAAAATGTACCATTCTGGACCCATTCAATAAGCTTACTAAAAGTTGCATTTTTGTACTTTTGCCAGTTATTAAATTTTGCAGGGGCAGGTATGCTGGGCAAGTTTAATTCTCTGATCGTAGCTAAGCCTAAACAACTGGTCTGTTGTACAGTTTAATTTAAAAAAATCATTTGAACGGGGATGAGACATGCTCTAAACAATGTTTCTCTACCCTTAGTTTGCCAATTTTTTGTTCCCCAAACACTTTTCAAATCAACATTTTTTTACCAATATTCATAAGCTTCAATTGATAAACGGGAAACAAAGGAGTCCGAATATATAAATTTCGTGTTGGTTCAACATCATTTGTTTAAACCTGGTTGGAGTTATCTTAAAATAATATGACTCAGCATTTTTTTGATGATGCCCAGAAAAATACCTACATTTTTCAAAATAAGTTTTTGGTCTCCCTTGTGGGGGAGTTGGGCAATGTTCCCATTGCGTATAATTAAATATCGTTTTTGGAGTGCTCGCTTTATGTATGAAGTGGTGCCCATAATAATTATAGCAAAACATGTCACCATAATTGTCCTTACGCTGGAAAACATCCGCCTTTTCATAGACAGTATAATATTGCAATACTGTCATTGAGTCAACTGTTTTCACATCCCAGTCATCAGATACAATGCCTGGTATGACTGTATCATTCATGGATAACTTTAGCACATACGGTATTTGAATTATTCAGTGGGACCGTATATATCAAACATTACTTTATCCCATCTGGAATTGGCACTGCAGAAATGTTCACAAAGACAAGTCTCTTCGAACCTTATGTGATGAAAAATGTGGTTTCAATACTTCCTCCACCTGTTCAACTGCTGATCTGTCGGGAAGAAAATGCCCATGTATTAACAGAAAAAAGGTCATAACAAACCCAATCCAAGAAAAAAGGACAGGACAGTCAATGCAAGCCACAGATAGTTCCATGGAAAAATAAAATATGTATCTTTAAGCCAATGTATCAGCTTACGTGGACATGACAGGTCAGCAGTCGAAGAGGTAAACGAGTCCGATGGACCATCATTGTTGTCGGCAAAGTAATCAGAGGCAGTTCGTGCAAAAGGCGTTGACGTTGTCAATGGAGGAGTTGGTGCTTCCCGTGGTGGTACAGTGTAAACAGCACCATCCGTCACGTTTGGAGTCATGGTGACTTGATCAAATGTTTCCAAGTTGCTCGTTGTTAGTGGAACTAATGCGAATTCATCATCCACCCTCCCCAAGCTCGGAGAGGCAACAGTGTTGGTATAGACAACTTGAAGCGGAACTTCTTCTCCAGTAGTGAGAGGGATTCGGGAACTACTGGATATTCCTCTTGGTCAGCCTTGTAGAATCGGCCACATGTTGTAACTTGACATTGTCAATAGAAACAAAGCGATTTTCTTTGGCACCTGGCAACGGGGGTAGAATAACAGTTCTGGTTTCGTGTATCCCCAACACAGGGACTGGTGCATGATAAGAAGGGCCAAATTCTTTTTTCACTGCAACCTTTTCACGCACAAGATCCCCATCCAGCCGGTAGGTGTTCCCGGTACATCCTTGATTCCTGTGGAGGCAGCACTTTTAGAAGAGTTATCTTCATGGAACTGCTGTAATTCCTGTAAAACAGTGACACGATCATTCATGTCAAAAGGTGTTTCCGCCGCCTCCACACCAAGACCATCAAGATCCGGAACAAACATTCGTGTTCCGAACAGGCACTCATATGAAGTACGACCCCCAGGAACCTTCTAGGCATATTTAGTGCTCTCTGAACTCCATACAGGTGGGTTGGCCAACTACGACCTATGACTCTGGCTGTTAAGGATTGCTTTAATTTGCGTTTTAATCGTTCCACTACAGAATTTCCCTCAGGATGAAATGGAGACGAGCACTGGAGCTGGTCCCCAATGAAGCCATGGTGTCCCTGAATGTCCCAAAAGCAGGGCCGTGGTCCGAATGGAACGCCGCAACTGCATATGTACCGACAAAGACTTGCAGATCTTTAATAACAGTCCGAGCGTCAGCCGAGCGTTGTGGCCACAGCCACACAAATCTGGAGCAAGAATCAACAGCGACTAGTATATATTTGTATGCACCATCCGGTGTTAATGGACCACAATGATCCAGGTACAGACATTGTAATGGTGTGTTTGAGATTAAGAGGGGCGTCTGCGGGGGGCGCTTAGCCGTGGAAACCTTAATCTGTTGACAGATGTCACAACAAAGGACATACTGCTTAGTCTCTTTATAGAGACCAGGCCACCAATAACGGGCCTCCAAGAGTGAAATTGTAGCAGCCATGCCAGCATGTGCAGATGCCACCCCCTCATGTGCTGCTTTAATCAATTGTGGTCTTACATCTTTAATGGGGATGTCTCATACGCCTACGCCTGGAATTTTAACTTCAGCGTTCAGCATACGTCCCATCAAGTATTGATATTTATTAGGAAATCCTTTAGGATAAGGCGAACCATCAACCGTAGCTTTTATGGCAGCCATAATGTCTGTGTCTGGTTTGAAACTCAAACGAGTCACTGCAGCTACAGTGGCAACTGCCACCTCTGACTTTGCGGCTTCATCAGCCAAAGTCTTTCCAGCAACGTGTATTCCAACGCGCTGGTGTCCAAGTGTATGCACAACATGGACTTTGGGTAGCGTCTCTTTCAGGTCTGCTACCTTCACCCACAGTAGCCTGTGTTTTATAGTGTTGCCTTTCGAATCTCTGAACCCATTCAAGCGTCAGTAATGCAGGTATTCATTAAAAGACTGGACGCAATAATAAGAATCACAAACAATCAGTGTGAACTGTGTCGGATCTGTATGTTCTAGTGCCATTATTAGAGCTTTGAGCTCAGCCAATTGTGCTGTACAATCCCCTAAGGTCTGTGTATAGGTCTGTTGGGAACAGAATTTCTCCCCCTCCATATACCCGCTCACAACCGCACATGCAGCAGAATATTGATGTTTTGATCCAATCGCTGTTTTTTCAGAGCCATCGGTGTACATGACCACCTGATGCTGATCAATAGGCAATGTGTCAGCGGGCACAGGATATTCAACTTCATATTGTAGGAATTCCTGAGTTTGCAACTTAGGGTACATCAGTGGCTGTCAGAGATGTAGCCCATTGTATCCATTGTGGGTGAAGTGCTTTTGCGTTCGGGGCGCTAGCTTTTGTAACAGCCTCAAGGGCCGGAATATGAGAAACTACAATAATGCGTTTTCCTTGGGCAAGAGGTCTCTCTTTAATAACAGCCATCTGTATAGCAGTGAGAATTTTCTCTGTGGGAGCAAAGCGTTGTTCAGCAGCGGAATACTAGTGTGACTTGTCGGCAATCGGGACTGTCTCACCTTCATTAAATGTGACATAAGTAAAGCCAATGACCCCAGCTATCACCCTGATGACCAAATGCGTCTTATAGCCCAGTGTGTGTAAATGTTTTACTGCTAGCATATCTGCCTGTAACTCTCGAAGAGTATGTATATCTTCAATTGTCCAGAATTTGCTTGAAAAATCAGGACATATCAATTCATATAAAGGTTTTATGCATGTAGCATAATCAGGAATGTATGTTCTGCCAAAATTTTGAAAGCCCACCAATGATTGTAGTTTTATAATTGTATTTGGTGGTTACAATTGTGCACATTTTTCTAAAAATTGTGGCGCTAGGCTCTTCCCTTCATTCAACAGCTCATATCCCAGGAACAGGACGCTGAGGAAGGCAATTATAGATTTTTTCAAATTAAATTTGTATCCGAGTTCGGTAAACCCTACAACAATGCGGGCTAACCGTCTTAAATGTTGTAGTAATTCGTCATCCGTGAGATATATATCATCCACATATGACAATGCTTCAGGGTCCAACCCGTGTAAAATAGCAGTCACACAAGCTAAAATCAGTCCTGGGCTGTTCTTATACCCCTGAGGCAAATGACAGAACTTTTTCTGGGAGCCTAGTGCGCTAAAGCTTGTGAAGTCTCTGCTTTCAGGTGCTATATTCTGGCAGAAGAATCCATTCGAGATATCCAAAGTTGTTTTATATTTTTTCCGCACAATGTTGCTCATTAGTGCAGTGGTATACGAATTTTGTATAGCATATGTATGTATATGTCCGTTTAAATGTCTGTAGTCTAAGACTATTCTATATGAATGGTCCGGTTTAGCTACAGGGAATAAGGGATTATTCATCGGCGAGACACAGGGTTCAATTACCCCTTGGTATTCTAATTGTGTAAGTATTTCTCTCACCGGTACCCTTGCTTCATGTTTTATGGGATACTGCGGTTGTGGCTGTGGTTCACCTTTAATGGGAATTACATGGTATGGAGAATCCCTGTCCCACCCAACGTGATTTCTATACAACACAGGTATCTGTGCGAGAGCCCATTCAATAGAATAGAACTCAGCGAGTTCCTCAGGAACAAGTGGCAAAAAGGAAGGTTTAATAACCTCCTCCCCATCAGGGCAGGTGCAGACAAAATCAGGCGGCCAATCTTGTTCGGCCAGCAAAATGTCATATATTTTAACTACACAATCCAAAAAGATTGCATGTATGGTGCGTTCAATGTCTCCTGCCAATTGTAGAGTTACTCTATACACCCTATCGGGTTCGGAGACACACATATCTGCTGTTTCTTCTTGTATGAAGTCATCAGTTGCTTTCACCTCCAGATGCTCTAGAAGATTCCGGCGAACTATTGTGACCTCTGCAGCGCTGTCTAGCAGTGCCAGAGCCCAGTTCTTGTTCTTCAAGAGAACCCTCTTCCTGAGTGGCATGTCTAACTGAGACTGCTCTGACTTTTTTCTTTTTAAACTGTTGTTTTTGTTGTACTGGTTTCTCTTCCTTCTTAACAGAAACCTCAGAGGAGCGTTGTGATTCCTGTCTCGGTTTCACGTACTCTGTTCACCGCTCTGATCGCCCACCTCTCTAATTTCTCTATTCCGATGAGTCCTGAAAGGAACGAGATTGGCGTGTATCAGGATATTAATATCTATCAGGCATTTTTATATTTTTTCTATTTCTGAGATTATACCTATTCTGTGGGGTCTCCGTGCGTGGAGATTCCCCCCTTCCTTTTTTAGGTGTTTTTTGTTTTTTCTCCCAGCACTTCTTATTACCCTCAGGTTGTTGCTTTGTAGTCTCTTTATTAATTTTACCCTGAAATTGAGGTTTTTGTGGTCTATCCCCAAGGCTATCTCGACCGATACTGGAATTTGTTTCTGCTAATATTTTAGGCAGTTCCAGCTCCTGATCTTGTTGCGGAACGTCACAAAGACGCATGTGCACTGCAAGTGCAACTGCTTCCCCTTTAAGATTACTTAGGATAATTGAAGAAACTGTGGCTAAGTTGCCTATCAGTTGCATTCCTAAATCTAAGGCCGGGGCAGCCCCGTATTCATCTTGAATTTGTTTAAGCACTTCCGGTAGGTTGGCTAGTGTCGGTGTACCGTATCCCGTTGTATAGAGCGCAGCAAATACCGTGCTCCATGTATTACAGTGTTCAACTGTAGGAACCATCCCAAAGGGCAAGCACATAGTTAATATTCTATGTTTATCCTGAGGTCCCGTATGGGGAAATACCGCCTCCAGCGTGTTAATTTTTTGTGCCAGCTAAAACGGAGTCTCCTCTCGTTTTGCTGGGACCTTACCCATCATAGAGCATACAGTCACCGGATTTATACCTGGTGTTACTGCATGTGGTTGTGCTGGAGCAGCACTCGCTGGGTTTGTATTAAGTGTCTGCATCACAAATTGTACCAATCGTCTATATATTGCTGTCAATTCAGTATATAAGCGTCGAACCTCAGCCACTGCCATGTTCACAACTGCAGGATGAGGTGTATATGTGGCCAATAAAGGCCAGGTAGGACCGTCATTACTTAGTGGACCTACTCTTACTGGTAATATTGTATGGGGTAGGGTGCCATTAAGCCAATTATTATGTTCGTGATAAGACAGAGGTATATCTAAGTATGCGTACGCCCTGTACTGCCCAGGCGCGTTCGCAACTGTATATGTATGAAATGTATTTGTGTTCCCATCACCTGCTGGAAATGTGACCCAAGAATAGAACAATTCTGTTCTATAGGCTGCGTGAGCATCCACCACAAATGTGACTGGACCTCCCTGTGTTGTAAGTCCATGTGCTAATAAATGTGTTGTGAGTGGTTATCTCATATTAAGAGCTATTTGTACAGCCTGGGGATTTGCCATTATAAAGCACTAAAGGTTCAGAGAAGGCACACCAAGACAGTGTCTTTCTTCCTTTTAAGGTTCAAGCTTGAACAACCACCCATTGTAAAATAGGGTTACTTATACTTCGGTGGTGGAAATCCTCAGTACAAGGGAACTGAGGAGTCATTATATTATATGAGACCGAGATATACCGTTGGACCTGAAAATTAGAGCCTGACCAAACGTTGGGCGCCATGTCGCGTAGGCTCTCATTATCCTAATGAGACTACTGGATTTTGAGCAGCAAGACCGTTCACAGTGTGGGGGACTAAGTCTGACCCACAGTGAAGGACCCTTGTCACTCTAAATCCAAGTTTTGCTCCGACTAACTAGAAGTGCCTCATCTCTCCCAAAGGGAAGAGACAATTGATTAGCCGAGCGCATGACAACTTAGCACTTCCCAGGGAAGTCATAGTCACTCAGGTCACACCCGGTTCTCTCATACACAGTACGATCTCATATAGAAATGACAAAGGCAGTTTAAGTTTTAAAGATTGGTTTAATAAAATGACTGCATTTTATATAGGAAAGCGTGAGCTGCAATAACCAGAACTACACAACACAGTAGGATTAAAATAGTAACGATGAGAGTGAAGCACAAGAATAAAGCTATCATAGTGCTGCTTGGTTATGTTCTCCGTAAGTTATATTTCGAGCACAGCATGTGAAACTCTAAGCCTGCCTTTCAGGTTCCCCCGGGACGACATCAACCCTCATACCTGAGCAAAGGCCTGTGATCTGCATCAGCATCTGCAACGGGGCAGTCAGCATCTAGTTGTAGGTTCCTGGCCGGAATCTCCCTCTGACGTGTACTAGGACTAGGAAGTGTTTTTATAACTAACATGCAGATGTTCTAAGAAAATGTCCCTACGTAAGGATGTGTATTTTCTACGAATACTAAAGACTAAACTTCTACCACGTTTACCGGCAATGTACCAGACTGTAGCCTTGACTGAAGCACAGGGCGATCAAGAATGCATTATTTGAGAACACAGTGCTGAACTAAGCTAAACAGTATGATAGAAGGAAATTAAAACGAGACCGTAAAACTGGTTATTGTAAAATAACAGTACCAGGCTAAATAAAATGTATCTAGGGCAAAGTGCACAGCGGCCTAGTATGTTAAACTAACGTGAATAAAGCTATATTAAAAATGACTACACTACACTCTCAACTGGGCCTCAATGTGGCCGTGGCCCTCTTCCCTGGCCTGAGGCAGTTTGATGAGTTGCAAATGTGGATCATGTTTATGAGACAGCTACATGTTTTTGAGACATCTACATCAAAGAAGCTACTTTGTGTTCCAGATGGCCTCCTTTTGCTCCACAAAGCACTGCATACTACTTTGTACTGAATCACGATTGGGGTTTTCATGGTTGTGCTACATTTGTTCTAACCAGTTTGTTTTGGCCTTTGATTACTGTGAGAACATGAAGGAAAATGAAAGTTAGGATGTATATGAATGAAAACCTGAAATTAAATGCACAAATTGGAAAATCGTGCAGTTGTACTATTTTAACCCTCCTACTCAATATGCTGTTAATGCATAAACTGATTTCGCTGCTCACTTTGATAGTCATTGAGCTAGTGGGAGTTTCTTAGGACAGAAGACCGGTATATGAGGAGCCCATTTACAGATGATGTAACCTGTCACTGATGTCATAACCCTGTGACCCCCAAAAAGTTTGTCAACGCAAATCTTGGCTTTTTGAAAAGGATGGTGATCAACCACACAACTCTTTGTTTTGAAAAGGATGGTTTATTAAGGCACCTGCTGTTCTCAATACAAGTAAGCAACATGTCTTTGAAACCAGTGCAACCAATTATTGAGTTTAAAAGGTGGTCACAGTGTCTTCGGGTCTCCTGTGCTTCCTTAACTATTCTTTGTGGGTCAGCTCAAGCCTCTGTTACCTGTCTGATCCATCACAACTAGCGCATTCCTTAGTTATCCTTAATCCATAATTTTCTGCTAATTCATGTAATATAGCACTCACAACATTATTGTCCATTTTATTTAATAATTTTTATCTCTTTCACCTCAGTCACAAATCCTCCCATTGGCATCCTGCTGTTACTCTGTGTGTCTCTGTTCTTTATTCCATCTCCTCTCTGTTCTCCCTCTCCGTCTTTCTACTATAGGAAAGGTCCTCATGCAACCCTGCTATGCTCTTCAGATGGGCAGGTGAAAATGTATGTGGCTGCTTTCTCCCTTCAAGGGTGACATTCAGCTGTTGCACATAAGTGCCAGTTCCAGAGGGGTTCCTTCTTGCTCTTATATCTCTCCCCCATCCCCAATTTCCTTCATGTTCCCATGACCGAAAAGACATTTGTCTTGCATCTCCTGAGTTACATTGGAAGGGATGCCCAGCAACCATACAAACGTTCTTTGTTTTGATACGGACGCTATATTAAAGTTCCTGCTTTTCTCAAAACAACCCATCAACGTATCTTTTAAATCACTTTCACCAGTGTCCAAGTCCAAGGGCAGAATGTTGTTGCACCATCTGTTCTTTCTTAACTCTATTCTTATGGGTCTTACACCAACTCCTAAGATCTCACAAAATCCTCCCATTTCCCTATTTAATTATTTTCTAGATTTGTCTACTGATGCAGCTTTCCATGCTCCACTCCACATGTTTCTAGGTAGCAGACGTGTCCACACTGGAATTTTGCCTAATTCCATTAGGTCTATTGTCATCACATTCAATAACACCAAAACTGTCATGTGCAGTAAATCATTCTCACTCAAGTGTAGAACTACTCTATCCAGACATTTCTTTTCTTTCCTAGAGCATTAGCAGAAGCTGTGACTATCTCATGCCTCCTCTGCCCGATCAAGTAAACACAATTTCCCTTCAGCACAGCCTCATCTGTCTTCCAACCCCCGTTTTTCATGTATTCCCATCCATTTCACGGAAGCATAACTACTTATCCAAACTGCCAATGCACTTCCATCTGCTTCCACAACATCTGAGAAATAATAGGCTTGTACAATCATTTCATTCATCCCTGCTCATTACTCTCCTTCACATACACCTTGTATTTTCCTTATTCCCACCTGCCCATCCTCATTAACTCCTTTCTGCTAAGTCCTATCTGTACCCTTTCTGTTGCTACCTCTATGCGGAAAGAGAATGTCCCAACCTCCTTTGCACTCAAACCATAACTAGCTAAACATATCCTCAGCACTCCCAACACTTCACATCTTTTCTGTCTGCCGCTGTTCTCATGCACATGAAAACTCTACTTTTCCCTCTCTTGCTAAACCTTGTCACCCATAATCAAGGACATACTCTGTCATTCCTCATTTCCTTCAAACAAACTGCTGTCCCCCTACTCTTCCGGTTTGTTTTGCTTTTTCCAATCAGTATACATATACTTTATCAGTCTGTCTTGACTTCTTCTCACAATAAGCCATGTCTTTATTTTTTCAACCATCTCTGATATCCGTTAAACATTACTATGAATAAGGTCCCGACAACTCACATTCCCTCTCGGAAAGACATACTTCACTCAAACTATTCACCAACTTCTTCAGTATGAACAGTGACATAGGTAATCTGTCATTGTTTTGTTTTTCTTTCAACCTATCCTAGCCTTCTACCATCCTACTGAACAATTCTTCTTCTACTGGCTTATAGCCCCAAAACATCTTACCAAAGAATTGAATTCCTGCTAACTTCTCAGCGATTGTGGTGGGGGACAGCTTTTATTCTCCAAAGATCTAAAACATATCTCTCCTTATCCTCTTTCCATCTTAAATTCCACAATGGTCACCACCCCTCAAACTTATCGAACTAATCACAAAGTCCAATATCACCATACAGAAGGCTGGCAAGATTGAAGGTGACAATGATGATTCCTGGTGACAACTGCTTCTTCAGATGTCAGACTCCCAAGAACCAGTGTTCTTCCACCATAATGCTCAGATGCATATTTGCTTCTGGGACTAGCCCACAGAACCTTGTCCAATACACTCTTGAAACAGTGCATCAAATAAATGTTTACAAAGACTATGGACGTGTTTTGCACAGAGCACAATGTTTGAGAGGTAGCATAGCATTACATCTCTCAACAGTATGCTCAACATATTTTAACTAAAAGCCTGTTCAATACCTATAATATTATTTCATTGTAAATCAGGAATATCACTATGCTGTTGTAAAGCTTTTGTCCCCACAACTCCATATACTACAGCATAAGAAATAACTCCAAGTATGCTACGATGATCTTCTTCGTCATAAACTCTTGTATCAGCTGTTCCGTACATCAAGGTCCAGTCAGTACACACCAACACCCATTGTACCAGCAGCATCTGAGATTACTTCAGATTGCCAAATTATCAACTCATCATCCTACCATTAGCTTCTGTCTCTGTAGATGGCCTTGGAGCTAACCCACAGCACCAAGTCTTCTCTCACCCACATATTAAGTTTTTATCCATGATGTAATCGCTGCACATCTTTTGGGACATTTACCAGTCTTCTGCAAAATACTCTACCAGGTACCACTACTCTGCACCACTGTCACTGTGCATCACAATAGGGTGTTCCACTCACACTTAGAGCATTCATGTTTGCAGACTGTCCTTTACAATAATCTTTATTGTATGTCCACCATGGTCCTCCATAAAGGTGTAAATACAATCTTTTGTTCTGATTTTCTACTTTATGGACAACATCAAATGTAACCCCTAATGCTTAGGAAACTCATATGATTGCTTGATGCACTGCTGACAAACTTTCCATTCCGCTTTTACAGCTTTGCTGCAACTTCAACTTTCACCCCACTTCCTTGTGTTATATTTTTTGTGGTATCTTCAGCTCCCTTCCTCTTAGTCGCCCTTGCATATTTCCCCAACCCTCTTTTTCTTCCATTCACTATTCACACCAACGCACTTTTTCCAAGTTGTCATCCACATCGTCACGAGCCATCCCTTATCTCTATCAGATATGCCCACACCGTTTATAATTTCCCCATCACAGTAAGTCTCCCTTCCTTTTTCAATCCTTCCACTTCCGCAATTGGTCACTGTCCGTCCTTTGGTTAACCACTCAAACTCCTCTTCCCTACTCTTCAACTCCCCGCATGCTACCACTTGGGTACCCCATTTCTTCTTCTGCGACCCTGTTCATCACTCTCTGCCTTGTCCTCGCTGCTCCTATGTCACCTCCATCAGTGTACAGTATCCCTTTTCGTCATCTTCTCTCAATCTTCGCCACTTATTCTCACAGTTTTCTCCTTCTTATTCTCATACCTAGTCCCGTAGCTTCTCCCTTTAGATCTGACATGATCTTCTCCTCTTCCAATGGTGTGCGCCCTGTAACTCTCTCTTCCCCATGAGTCACTCTTCTGAAACCGGAACTTGTTTCTCTCCTATTGCATTTCTCACTCTACCACTGTAAGCCGTCTTCCTGCGGTCATCAGTAATACTCCCTCTGTCTTTACTCACTGCGCCTTCGCTCTGCTCTTTGCCATGTTTTCACACTTCACTCTCCCTTCTTCTTTAATCTTTTCTCCCAAAGGATCCACTGCCACCTTCCTCTTTCTGTTTGACAGCATATTGACATCTGATCTATTTTGTCCCCATCGCACATCCGTCCTCCAATGCCTTTTCTGTAGTTACTTTTCCTTTTTTCCGAACATACGTACCGGTTGCCACAATTGACCATCCTTTTCAATTACCTTATGCTTTCAATGTTTTAATTAAATTCTCAAAACAACAGTTACAATCAATTAGGGCAGCAAATATATCAAGATTTGCCTAGCGCCAGATACAAATTTTGAAAAAACAATAACAATTGTTTAATTCCTTTGAGTAGTCCACTCTCAGGAGGTGCCGAGTGTCTACGTCCCTTAATCTCTTAGCTGCTGGGCCTTTTCCCCCCCAGTGCTGAGCCCTTTTTTTGGCTATTTGGGGTAGTTTGCACATAAGGCCTTCATAACTTTTTGCCCACATAAGCTATCCACGCCAAATGTGCGTCCTTTTTTTCCAACATCCTAGGGAATCTAATGGTACCCAGAGTTTGTGGTTTCCCCTGGAGGAGACCAAGAAATTTGCCAAACTACAGTGAAAATATCATTTTTTTCAAAAAAATTGGAAAAAAGGGTTGCCGAAGAAGGCATGTGGTTTTTTCCCTGAAAATGGCATCAACAAAGGGTCTCTGGTGCTAAAATCACCCTCTTCCCACCTTTCAGGAACGTGCAGACTTGAATCAGAAAACCAAATTTTTCAACACAATTTTGGCATTTTACTGAGACATACTCCATTTTTACAATTTTTTTTGTGCTTTCAGCCTCATTCCAGTTAGTGACAGGAATGGGTGTGAAACCAATGTTGGATCCTGGAAAGCTAAACATTTCTGAAAAGTAGATAAAATTCTGAATTCAGCAAGGGGTCATTTGTGTACATCCTACAAGGTTTTCCTACAGAAAAAAAGCAGCTGAAATAAAAAAATATTGAAAGTGAGCTAAAATAAACTGCCATTTTTCTCCACGCTTTACTCTGTAACTTTTTCCTGCAATGTCAGATTTTTTAAAGCAATATACCGTTACGTGTGCCGGACTCTTCTGGCTGCGAGGATATATAGGGCTTGTAGGTTCATCAAGATCCCTAGGTACACAGAGCCAATAAATGAGCTGCACCTTGCAATGGGTTTTCAATCTATACCGGGTATACAGCAACTCATTTGCTGAAATATAAAGAGTGAAAAATAGGTATCAAGCAAAACTTTGTATTTCCGAAATGGGCATAAGAGAAGGTGTTGAGAAGCAGTGTTTTTTTGCACATCTCTGAATTCCGGGGTGCCCATACTAGCATGTGAATTACAGGCCATTTCTCAAATAGACGTCTTTTTTACACACTGTCTTACATGTGGAAGAAAAAATGTAGAGAAAGACAAGGGGCAATATCATTTGTTTTGCTATTCTGTGTTCCCCCAAGTCTCCCAATAAAAATGGTACCTCACTTGCGTGGGTAGGCCTAGCGCCCACTAATGGAAATGGCCCGAAACACAACGTGGACACATCACATTTTTTCACAGAAAACAGAAGTGTTTTTTGCAAAGTGCCTACCTGTAGATTTTGGTCTCTAGCTCAGCCGGCACCTAGGGAAACCTACCAAACCTGTGCATTTTTTAAAACTAGAGACCTAGGGGAATCCAAGATGGGGTGACTTGTGGAGCTCTGACCAGGTTCTGTTACCCAGAATCCTTTGCAAACCTCAACATTTGGCTAAAAAAACACATTTTCCTCACATTTCGGTGACAGAAAGTTCTGGAATCTGAGAGTAGCCACAAATTTCCTTCCACCCAGCGTTCCCCCAAGTCTCCCGATACAAATGGTACCTCACTTGTGTGGGTAGGCCTGGTGCCCGCGACAGGAATAGATCACACAACGGTCAATGTTGGTCCTTACATGAGGCAGCTGTTGACCCGGGGTGATCCATTCCTGACGCAGGCACTAGGTGTAGGCACTCAAGTGGGGTAGTGTTTTTATCAGGACAGGTGAGGAATCACTGGGTGGTAGGAATTTTGTGGATCCCAGCATATTGGTGTAGTTTGTGTGACAGAAATGCGAGAAAAATAGAGTTCTTATTCAACATTTCAGCTTTGCAGGGTATTCTGGGTAAGAAAACTTTGGGGAATCCACAGAAGTCACACCTCTGTGGACTCCCCTGAATGTCTAGTTTCCAGAAATGTTTGTGTTTAGTGTGTTTCTCTATATGTCCGCCGAACCCAGGACCAAAAACACAGGTGCCTGCCTTACAAAACCAGTTTGTTTTGCAATAGATAATTTTGATGTCTCCGCAATACGATTTGGGCGGTGGAATTTGGGGCTGAACTAAACTGGGGAGCTCCCAAGAGAGCACTCTCTCTCTCTGCTTGCCGCCGCATTCACCTGCTCTCTGGGTTGGGCTAACCCACTATTACCCCGTTGCACAGACTGCTTGCGAAAGGACAGCTGGACTGTCCTCATCACCTCTCTCATAATTTACTGGAAGAGGAGTTATGGGACTCCTCCGACTGAAAAATCACTCCCAGAGAATGCGCCATTGTCCTATCCCTCAAATGCTGTCTCAGTATCTGATGTCTCAGCCTGTGATCCTATGTCAGAGCTGTCCTCTATAACCCAAATGACGGCAGCAGCCATCCATCAAGATGCCATCTCTGCTATTGGTTATACTGTTGCTCTAAAACACTATCCTACGTAGACAGACACAAAATCGATGGTGTGTGTGTGAGATACGTGCAACAGTAGAGGCCACCTTACCTGCGCTTCTTCCCTCAATCAGCACGTTCTTTCAAGACACTCAAAAAACACCTTGTCACATACCATTCGTCACAGTCTTTAGCACCTCCTGCGCCCAGTCCAACAATCATTATTGGTGCTCCCACTCCCTCCTCCTCGGATTCCCTCATTACTACCCAGCAAAAATGCCCTTCATCTCTCCATAGCCGCCCTCCACCCCGCACATACATTTCATTTGTATTATAGCGCAGGTAATGGCTGACTTTACTAATGTACTCAGCTATTTACATAAAATACAGATTTGCTCTATGCAGTAGGCATATAAACCTTCTGTGCTTCTTTATGGCACTAAAACTGCCACTAGACAAGTCTGGCCCTTCTGTAGCAGAAACATAATCACAATACTTACTTGACTTTTTTATTGCTGCCTAAAAGCTACAGTTGAAAATCGTCAGTTGAAGTATGTGCATTGCTTTGAAGACGCAAGCTGCAACTGCAAGACAACTGGTGGCAAATATATATATATATATATATATATATATATATATATATCACTTTTATATGTGGGTCTGGTTTTCCTGGGGGCCGATCGCAGCCCCCAGGGAAACCACACACGTATTGACAAAAGTGATATCTATCTATCTATCTATCTATCTATCTATCTATCTATCTATCTATCTATCTATCTATCTATCTATCTATCTATCTATCTATCTATATATATATATATATATATCTATATCTATATATATCTATCTACATAGATATAGCTGTAGATAGATCTATATATATATATATATATATATCTATAGATATATCCATGTAGATAGATATATCTACATAGCTATATCTATATATATAGATCTATATATATAGATCTATATTTTTTTTAGTTGTTGTATGGTTTCCTTGGGGGCCAAAATGGCCCCCAGGGAAACCCTACAACAACAAAAAAATATATTGCCCCCACAGGGGGTCGCCTTGCCCAGAGTCAACCCCCTGTCCATTTATTTTTATTTTTCCCGTTTTCTGAGGGGGCCGACCCCCCCCAAGTGAAATCCCTGGTGTCTAATGGTGTTTCCTGGCCCCCGGGGGACAGGAAACACTTTCAGGAAGGCCTCATAAGAAAGGGGAGAGTCTCCCCTTTCTTACGAGGCCTTCCCGAACGTGGGGAAGGCCGTTTGTGGCCGTTTTCCCCACCGGAGCAGGAAGCGGCCGCAAGGCCTCTTTCTGCTCCGATGGGGAAATCTACAAAGTGACGTCAGTGCGCCTTGCGGCGTGCTGACATCACAAAGGGGTGGGTGGGGGGCAGGTGGGGGGTGGGTGGGGGTATTGCGGGGAGACACGGAAGAGCTTCCGTGTCTCCCGGGGAACTAAAAAAAAAGAAAAAAAAGATTTATTAACCCCCTCCCTGGTGTCGGCCACTGGTCGTGACCCGCACCAGGGAGGTAGTGCGGGTGTCGGCCAGTGGCTGACGCCCGCATCCAAGGGGCTAAGAATATAAACAATGTATTGTTGCAATGGGCAGTTAGTCCTTACGCAGACCTGCCAAGTCACTCTGGCATGTACATAAAAGTTTAAATGTCAGCTCACATGTAAGACCGGCTCTTGTGCTGGGGATAAGTACATGTTGAGCACCAAAGCAGTCGTAACCATCACTTGAATCCTTTGTTCTGACCCTCAGAATTTAAGATTGGAGTCAGCAGTTTACTTTGGTGGGCGAGGGGTTTACCACAGTGCGCCCAGCTAGACTCTCTCCAGGGGCCTCTACATTCATGCTCAGCTCGCCTCGTATTTGAGATATTGCTTAAGCGGCTCCCAAATGTTTATAGTTCTCGAAATAGTGGGCAGGGCGCTGCCAGGTGTATCGGCTGCATCATTGCAGTAAACCATATAAGTACCCAATCTTTACCCTAGGAATGGGTACCTTGCCTCAGGTCACAACCAGTCTACGCCTGGCCAACAGGCAAGCCATCGCTATATTTCTTTCAGTTCCTTTAGACCCTCCCCAAAACATTCTATCAGGGCAACTAGGGGCAATAGGACCAACTCATTTCCTACCAGTTTAAGGTCAACAGTACTTAAAAACAAATTGGCTCCAGTACGTTGGCACGTGTGGGCAGAACCATGAGAAGTGTATATCGTCTGCTCTATCATAGGAGCAACAGATGCATTTTGGGTCCACATACAAACCCACTGAACTAGGGCAGCTCTGGTATAGTGATGTCTATTCATATATATGAAATGGATAAGTCTGCGCCTATTGTTCAAAGATAATTTCCCCTCTTGTGAGCAGTAGCAATACCAGATTTTGTCTGACATTTCTTCTCCTTTAATGCCTTGCGTTAAAGGTGCCATGTAGGCTATTATCTGTGATCAATTTGTAAATTTTGGACATAAGTCAGTTAGTGCAGGTACAGTTAATCAATTCCTGTAGTGCTCCCTGAGAAGGAAGGTGTGATATTTCTCCTGTGTGGTGTCTCGAAGCCTGGATTATAAAAAACATATTTAGCAGCAATGCACCTCTCCTTGAATTCTTCTAGTGTCATGAATGCGCCTGCTCCATAAACTCTCCCATTTTGTAATGTCCAAATGTGAGCTGGTGCTGTGCTTTAGGTGCAAATGTGATTGTCAGAAGAAAGCATTTAAGTAATGGTAGCTATGGGAATTATATCCAACTCGTTCCCATTAGGAAAGCAATTTTATGCCACACATATACCACAATATCTACTGTGTGGAACTGAAAAAACTACCCTCAGTTTAACACGTGGGTCCTTTTATTCTGAGATACAATTTAAAACCATATTTTTGCCTAAACCACGCAAAATGAGTGTTCTAGATTCGGGACCGCGACCCTCCATTCCCTTGAGTATGGAAGTGTCAATGTATCTCTGTTCATGCAGGGTGGCTGCCTTATGAGACACATTGGAACAGTGCAGTATGGACATGTGCGAAAAAGATTTCAAAAGAATAATCAGGATATATGCTCATAGGTATAAAGCTTGGGGCCAGAAAGTGACAACGAGAAGGGTCCCCAATGCAGTGCCTTTTCTTCAATTCTCTTGATTACTGGTCAGTAATTGTCTTGCATGACCTTATATGCTTTCAAATCTATGTTGATGGATCAAGAACTGGTTCTTCGTATTACTCTAAGGGAAACTCAAGTCCAGGCTTGTAAATAGTGGGAATAATAGGAAAATATTGAGATTGACTCCAATTAAGTGTAGTTTCAAATATAGGCCACATTTTACAATTTCTCACAGTAGGGGAGAAATGCTAATGGAAGGATCTCTGATGTGTTGCACTATGTCAGTACGTGATCTACATAAAATAATATTGGATAGCTGTTTCTGTCACACCATAGGCTTCTGTGTGCATGGTTTTCGTTAAAGATAAATGCCAGGAATTCTATTGCAAGTGCACTACTGACTTGTGCCTATGGTGATTTTGAAAAATTCTGAAAAACTACCATTTATTCAAATTCTAGCTATGGTATGCTTGTGGAGGAGCGTAATCCAGATCAGTATCCCTTTTCAAAAACCCGTTCTCCTCAGTGCAGTTAACATAGAGGGCCATTTGATTGAGTTAAGTGCCTTTTGGAATCTAATATTGAGGCCATAGCCATAAGATCTGGGTCTAATTGATGTGTCAGCAAGAAGAATGTGTGCCCAGTATCAGAAAATTACCAGCATGGGCTGAATCCTGATTGCTCCATTAATACAAGATCACTCATGTAAGACTGCATTCGGACAGCACTTACTTTTGACAAGATTTTTATATCTATCCATATGAATGATAGTCACCTATTGGAGGCAGCTAGGCCTAGGAGCTTTCCAGCTTTAGTATCCGCATTGGAGGTACCCCTGGAACCTCTCCACAGAAATCTAACCAATACGAAGCCAGTGGCTGGAACAACAGCTTCTGGTTCCTTATCTTTGGGTAATATTTTAAAACGTTTGATATTTCCACTACAGTGACAGGTTGATTAGGTGGTTCCCTTTCATGTGGATCAAGCCAAGCTAAAGTGGCGTTTAAGGGATATTGCTCTATTCTCTATGGCGGTACATCAATCTAGATTGTATATACATCTCCATAATAGCTATAGAATGCCACTAATATTTCAATTATCGTTGTACAATGTTTTTCATCAGGTTTATCACTTTCTATCATGTCTCCAAATAGCCATTTGGTTTGTGAGAGCTTGGCCACTGTCAGACTGGGAGGCATGCACTCCCCATAGTGCCACACCAGTGCATATTTACCCGGATATTTAACTTCATGCTCTGCTTCCTCTCAGGAAAACCTATAGCATCTTATGTATGTTTCTTCCAGCCATAAAATGCAATGACTTACTAGAATTGTCTTCCAGGGTTTTTAGTTCCCTTTCCAATGCCCAAAGCTTAGTGCTGACCTTGAAGACGTTCCATAGCATAGAAGTGCCAGTCACCTAGCCAACATTTATTTCAAAATATCCCATCTGAGCTGCTCTTTGAAAACTGAGTCCACATGCGCTCTCGATTGGAAAATTCCTGGGTGATTAACCTGTGTCAAAAGTACCGCTACTGGGGGGTGATCAGACAATGTGCAGGGGAGCATGAGTTTGAAGATTCTGGAATCCTGAAGATTTGAAGTTTAATATGGCTTGATTGGACCTTAAAATCTTGACGAGTATTCGGCTCCAGGGTCTTTTTGATTTGCCACAGTTGTGAGCCCTTCTCGCTGAGACTGTCTTCAATGTCTGAAATGCAGTGCTCAGACCTTTTATGCACCTCACAAATTTAAGAAATGTCTTTCATATTGTCGGCTGAAGAGGTGAGGTGATGCTTTTTCCATCTATGGTGTCAGGATTTTTCTCATGACAAGCAGTAATATCTTAACACCTTTCTTCAACAGCATTGCCACTGTCTGCTTGTGGGCTAGTGGATTCTCGCTCATCACTTTTATGTGCTGGTTTCTGAGTACTGCGTTTATTATATGCTAGTTTCCTCTGCATGGCCTCTGTATACCACATGGTGTATGGAGCATTGAATAAATGGACATAAGTGAGTGCGGGTCGCCCATAGTAGGCTGCTTTCAATCAGGCAGGTATCGTCTGACATTCTGCACATAAGATTATTACCCAGCAGTAGTAATATGTTCAGTTTATTAGGTATCCAGACCACTGAAGGGCACCCCACCCCACCACCACTAATGCAATTTGTGAAACATAATGCATGCTTCATGTGCTTAGGTTTCTTTGGTCCCCATTTTTAGTGAGTTCACTGTTATGTTGCTCCTTTCTTCCCCGGTCTCTGATCTCTCCTATTACTTCATGGTGGAACTGTAAATGCATATCTTTGCTTGACCCCCAACACCTGTTGATACTGCATACACATCTTGGCTTTTTTCAGTGCAAACCTATACTTTCAGGTTATGTATCAGAAATGTTACTGCTAACCCTGCCTTCACAGTGGTCATCTATATGTGAAAGACTTTGCATTTAGTTATTTTACATACTAATAGATTTGTTGTAAAGTGATGCACTGAATGCTATATTACTGTGCATTCACTGTAGAATAGAGAAATAAAGTGTCATGGTACAGCCCTAAAATGTCATGTACAATCAATTAATCCAATTTTGTGTGATCCTTTATGGTGCTAAATAATACTTTGCACTAAAACAACAATAGATTTCTGAAGAGAAATGTTTTAAATGTTACATGCAAAAGTTGACTATTGCAGTTCTGCACTAAAATTAATTGAATGTTTTAACAGAGTAATCTTGTTTAAAATCTACTGAAACGTGAACACAAACAATGCTTAGTAATGATGACTTCATGATTTAAATGTTATATGTGCCTTGTTTTGATATAAATGAATGTGCCATTTAATTCACTTTACTTAGACTAAGAGAGACCTGCAAGGCCTTATTTTTTGACTGTGCAGAAAAAATGTTTTGTCATTCTTGCTAACGTGTCATTCTTTTCAGATTTGGGTCCCATGAAATGCTAGCTTGGAAATAGATGTTCTATTGATTTACTGATAGTGAGCCAGAGACATTATCCTTGAGCCCAGTGCATTTAGGAACTGTGGAAGTAAAATGTCTACATTTGTTTCAACCTGTACAGATGAGCTAAGATGGATGCCTTTCCCATGTTGGAAGTGGGGCTCTTTCTTGATTAGATGTGGCAGTTCCATGCTGCTTGATTGAGTGGGAGTGGACAATTACACCTTCTGAGTCATGGAGAATGATGGATGTGCAAATCATCCTGCTTTGCAGACTTTAATATATAGTTCCCCAGATGGACTAAAAGCATTCTACCCCTCAGTCTGCTCCATTCCACCCACCTTTTCCGGATCTCCTTGGACTCTGAGAGGTACAGTCCTCTCTATCCTTATACCTTCTTTTACAATGCTTTGCCAAGACTTAAAACATTTTCTCCTGACCCCAAGAAGAAGACTCTTTACCAAGTTTCTGACATGCTGATGTTTTCTGTTTTTACCTACTTTTTGCCAACTTTGCTTAATCACTTTTTGCCCCAGATGTCAATTTCCCAAATTCGTTTTTGTCCTTTTTCTTTTTACCTTTTGTCCACATGTGTTTAGCCCATCACATGTAAATTTTTGACTTGCTAATCTGTAGGGGTTTCCCTTGCCCTAGCTAGCTTAGCTTAGATAACTTTAAATAATCTTAAAGCTCAAATGAACTTTCCAGCACTTGTATTCTCTTCATCAGATTATACTTTTGAATTTTTCCCATCACCTTGGTCAACCAATGGTGATTCTGTATCTTTATAATTTTGTTTTAAGAACTGTCTACATGCCTTTGAGTCTGACTTTGTAATACACTCCCTTAACTTTATTTCATACTGGTGTTTCACTTGTGAAGCCACATGGGTCACACTGTTAATTTAAATATGATGTGTGAACATCTGATGTCATATTTCTCCTCCCCTTCATGCTGGGTGAAAAGATTTGTAGACCATTTTAAAGCGTAACCCTGAGGAAAATGCCTTATCACAGTTACTGCTACTTGTACTCCAACAGCTGCCACTCATTTGAGCGAACTCAGTTTCCCCATATGGTTGGGTGCAAGCCCATATTTTTCACAGCTACCACCACAGCACCCTTCCAAACTTCCTTGCAGGTGAAATGTCAGCCTCAATCAGCCATGTCCCCCTCTTATTCAATCTCCAACAGCCTGTAAAGAGGGTGGCTGAATTTTTGTCCCTGCAACTCTTTGTAGTTAACTGTCTATGCTCTCTATAGTACTATATTTGGTCTCTTTAATATTGGACTTACACACTGATAGTTGTGCTATCCAATCTCAATAGGGTGCTTTCCCAATACCTTGTCTAATGCACCTGACAGCATATAGAGAAAAATACTCAAACTCTGATCCAAAAGCACAGACATTACAAGCCCAACGGTCCGCAAGGCCAAGTTCTTCCTTCAACTGCCACTTCCATCTGTTAAGCCTGTGTGCCTGCTCAGGAAAATGTATTCCCCTTGCTTTGTTTGTTCCTGGCCATCTCCCACCATGACCAATAAGGCATTGTCTCACACTCCCCAGGTTACCCTGGACAAAGGTGTACTTTGTTCTCTGACGACAAACATTTTAAGGCAGGGGCAACGTGGCCAATTGCTTAGGGCCTCCACCTTTCAAGCGCCCCCTAGGAAAGTCAACTTTCTCTGTTTGACCTCTGTCTACTTCAGTATTTAAACATTTTGCTTTCTCTCTGCCTAACTCTACCTCTAACTCTATCTCTGTTTACCCAGGGGCACCGTAAAGATTTTTGGGCCAACGCAAGTCATATTTCTTTTTCTATAAACACTTTTTATTAGTTTCAGCATTTTGGCAATATAGACAGTAAACATTTTCAACCTTATACAACAAAGTCTTTATTTTTATTTTGCTTGACCCCATTTCAGAAAATTTGGCACAATGCAGGCTTGAGTTAGCAGAACTGGTTAAGAAAATTCAAAGTCGTTCCAAACAAGGGCCCTCAAATATGGCCACACCGGGGCCCGAAAATTCCTTAAGACGGCACTGCACAAATGTCTAGTTATTAGAGACTGCAAACAATACTCAAGAAAGCAAACCACCCCTGGCCGCAGCACCATGAACTTTCATCAAGAAATGAGAGATGACAAGGTTCCGCTAAGGAAAAAGTGAAAGGAAAATGGGTTGATAAATAGGAGGTTTTACAACTAGAACACTCAACAAAATGCTTGGAACTAAGAAACTGGAAACATTTTAACGCTTGATGTACAAGCACAATATAGTCCTTTTCAATGTAATAGCTAAAAAATTAAACATAAAAAGAAACATGAACTACACTTGGTAGTCAGGTCTGGTAAAATGGCGTATGAAAGTGCCAAACATGTTAACAAAAAGGTTATCAATGCACAATGATGTGTGTGTCGAGGAATATATCACTGAGCTTTTGCTTTTAATCTAGTGTGTACAGTACCTAAAAAGTTTCTGACAATGTGGGTTTATTGATCCGGAGAAGGTTAATTCTGCCCTGTCACAGCAACTTTGCAAACAGACAGGTTCTCATCATGTTGAAATGGAGGCAACTTGAAAACGGAACATCAACAGCATCTGGAATTCTTACATTCACTTCAGTGCTGCCAGTGCCAGTTGAGATGTCTAACTCGACTCCATGGAATAGCTGCTAGACACCTTTCACACACACCTCCCCTTGATGCAGAAAAACACGTTATTGGGGAGTCCAGCAGTAAATCTGCACATTGGGATTCTCAGATATGCTCTGAAATGTTCAGGAGTCAACAAAAAGGGGATTGGAAAAGTTGCTCTGAAGTAATCATTTCTCTCTGAGACACTACCTAATCCTGCCAATGCTAGTGTGTACTTTGGTTTCTCCATACACTCCATAATCAGCAATATTACACACAGTACAGTTCCACAGAGGTAGCAAGTAGGTGTGGAAAAAATGAAGGTGGAAAGAGCATATAGGAGAGAATGCACAAATATACATACACTCAATGGGCTACTCAAGTTAAAGAAAAATGTATCTACCTGAATACAAACAAGGTCAGCAGTAGAAGTATACGAGTAAACCTTTCAGACTACTTTAATAAATGCTCCTGGGTAGGAGAAATGTTTAAATAGGGATCAAATCAATCAAATCAAGAGCTGGGAAGTGAGAAAGGCAAACATACCCAGGTCATGAGTAGGAGGCTAACCCAAAGCCTACTATATGTAGACTGGAAGGAATAGGTCTGGTTTACAGCCAGCTTAAGCTTCTTGTTGTCGACACCTGAAAAGCCATTCAAACGTTACCACCACCTTGAGAATATGATTGTTTGATAGAGGTAAAACATTCCTCTTCTTTCAGGTCTGAATAAGAAGGGCATGCTTTTTCAATAGAGATCTTAAGAAGATAAAGCATATGTTCTATTAAAACAACATTTACCACTTCACCACTTTTTAAGACACCCAGAATATTCCTAAGGCTTTATTACTGAAAGTGATGCCTAAGCCTTGGTCATATTGTACATTTTTTATAGAGACCAAAAGCAGAGGCCATCTATCCAGTGGCCTATGTTTTATCCACAATACACAATTACTTCATTTATGATGTGAAATTGTTAATCATAAAAAAAGCATTTAGCTATTGAAAATATTACCTAGAAAGAGTAGTGTATCCTATATCAAAATTGCCCAACCATAAGAACTTGAGGTTCCTGAAGGTGATGAAATTTGGTAAAATCTGCATATCACCAACATGCATGATAGACTTTGTTTTTCACCCGTCATAACTATATTACACCCTTCAGACCTGACCACTATCTTAAGGCCAATAATTCATTCAGTAAGCATAAAGATGAGGAGCCCGGGCCTCCTGCCCCTTTGATGCCGGGCCGCAGAAATGACAACGTTGAATGAGGTTTCAGGACTCGCAGTAGGAAGTAGGTAACACTAAAGAATAAAAAGCCTGGGTTTAACTTTCTATATCAATGTCTTCTATTAAGCAGGAATGAGTTGGAGACTTTGGAAATTTGGGTAGTGGAGGAAAGAAAGATACTACCTGGTGAGGATTCTGTCAGTTTCAGGTTCGACCTTCACTCCTGGGTGGCAATGGCAACATGAGTATTTGAGCCATTCAGGCCCATAGATCAATGCCTGGCAAGGAGTCGTGTAACTGTCTGGCTTCTCCGCTTGACGACTAGTTAGTCTGTCAGCTTTCTGTTTCTTCACATTGATATTTCCTCTCCCTTTTTTCCCTCAGGCTTCCCTGTTCAAGATTCAGTTTCTCCCTCCTTGCTTATGTGTTCATGTTCACTGCACTGCCATCATTCCTTTGGCTCCCCAACCTTGGGTGGTTGGTGTGAGTACTAATGACTGCATCAACCATCTTGTAGTTTGATAAGTTGATTTAAACTGCTGTTTACTTAATTTTCTGTTCTTTCTTATTTCAGACTTCTACATGATTCTAAACGTGTGCTCTCTCTTCACTTCCTTTGCTGTATCTACTTTGGAAGACCTGGCTCTAGAAGATTTTCATGAAAAAACAGCTCCTGCAGATGGCTGGCTTTCATCTCTTTTCTGCTTTTCCTCTTGCTCCTTCACATGCAATTCTATTATTGTGATAGCGTTGTGAGCTAATGCAAATTCTGTTACCCCGCTAATTGATAGAACGTGTGTTCTCTGCCGGGCACAGTTGCGGCTGGCTGGTGATGGGAGCTTCACGTTGACCAAAGCAGTCTTACAATAAAGAAAACCATCCAAAATATTACTGCTTCAGCATCATTACAACATAATTTGGTGATGACGGAGCACCACGGCAGCCATCATATCATCGTTTTTATTCAATGTGGGCTTACCCAGAGTAATTTTGACACAACCACACGCTAATGTGAGTTTACTTTCAATTTCAACTGCCTCTTTGTAGCATGTGAAATCAGCAGCAGTAGCGTGTGAAATCAGCAGCCGTGGGAGCTCTGTATTTAAATACATTTTGGCTATTTTGTTGAATATTAGCCCCTTTGAGGCACGAGAAATCAGCACGAGCACCACAACAAGGGATCAGTATAAATAACACCTCAGTGCGTGTGTGCATGCGCGAAGTTGAGATATTTCACCTTCTCACGTGCCTCATTTAATAGAAATTGACATAGGATCAACATGCTGGCAAAACATTTCCATGACAACCTAGTCTATATGTGCAGAGTGGTCAATTTTATGATCGTTTTACTTCTGTAGTCATTTATTAATGGAAATCACCGTTGACTTTAAATGAATACAACTTACTGCATTGAGAAGGATACAAATTCATTTCCGGGAAATACAAAGTAGTTGAGTAAGAGAATTATTAAAAAAACAAAAACATATATATTTATTTGTTATTTGGTAATCTTCTGGCCATTGATACCTCCATTTCACCACCTCCGCAATTTATACCTCATTCTGGGATACTGCCGATAGAATGGAAAGAATGGATAGATATTTTTAATAACTATTTGGAAGCACTAGATGACCAAGAATTTAGCCCTAGGAGAAAAAAAAAACCAATATTATTGAACTCATTACAAAAATAGGGGCAACATATCTTCAAATATTTGCCAGTTGTAATGAGTCATTCAGGGCATGTTATCGGAAACAAATTTGTAGAAGAAAAGAATGGAAATGAGATTCTCTAAAAGTACAAATATTGTCATGAGACACTATAAGTTTTACACTCAACCTCAAAGGAAAGGTGAATCCATCAATGATTTTGTACCATGTTTAAGAGAGTTATCTATCAAATGCAAATCTGGGGCAATGATGGATGAAATGATCAAAGACCAATTGATTGCCCAATGCAGAAAAAAAAATACATCAGGAGAGACTTTGGGCTATGAGAGACTCGATTTTAAAGGATGCAATTGAAGTGGCTAAAGGTATTGAAGAATCAGAGTATTGTATTCGTGAGATACAAGGGAAGACACTCAAGTCTAATCAGTAAGTGCAGATGTTGCCATTACGGTGCAGAAAAAGAGCAATTATCAAACTTCGAAGTATGGTGCTCTTGCTAAGCTTTTGTACAAGGTTTGCAGCAATGGTGGGAGCCTATATCACAACACTGACTCTAGTAATTGTTATGCCATAGGTAAGGAGTGCAGAAGTTGTGGTCGTAAAGAGCACTTTGCCAGGATTTATAAAGATAAAAGAGTCAAGAAAGGAAAATAGGCAACATTATCTGAGGAAGTCTCTGAAACATCAGATTTGATGGTGGATAGGGTTTTATGTGTGGGTGAACAAATGAAATTGCCAGAAAGGAAAAATAGACCAAAAGCGCTTTTCACAATTTAAAGAAAAGATGTAGAATTGGTGATCGATTCAGGGTCATTGTACACTATAATTCCTAAGGACATGTTCACCTCTGTGTGGCCACATGTGCAGCTGTTACTTAAAGATATCAACATGGGGGGTTACCAAAGCGAAAAGATTGAAATAATTGGATATATGTTAACAGATATTGGGCCTGATTACAACTTTGGAGGAGGTGTTAATCCGTCCCAAATGTGACGGATATACCACCAGCCATATTACGAGTTCAATAGGATATAATGGACTCGTAATACGGCTTGTGGTAAATCCGTCACTTTACCGTCACTTTTGGGACGGATTAACACCTCCTCCAAATTTGTAATCAGGCCCATAAAGTTTAAGTACCGGCAAATAAAAGGGAAAGTCAAAGTTGCAAAAACAGGTCCTTCAATTTTAGGCTGGTTCCATCAATGTGATTTGAACATTGTTATAAGCCGACGAGCACCTGGACAAATAATAGTGGTGGAGAACAAGTCATGTGATGATATTTTACTGGAACAGCAAAGTGTCTTCAGGAAAGAAATGGGAGAGTTGAAGGGGTACATACACAAAATTGAGTTGAAGAAAGGGGCAATTCCCGCCCACTATAAGGTGAGGAGAGTTCTTATAGCAGTAAGGGAAAAAGTGAAAAGTTTGCTTAGAGAAATGCTGCATAATGGAATAATTGAGCCAGTGGAAACACCGGAAAGGATTTCTCCAGTCGTTATCACTAGAAAAAGCGATGGAAATTTGAGGTTCTGTGTTGATTTAAGGAATTTGAACCAGAATATCATAACAGACAATTTTCAATTGCCAAACATTAATGAACTGATTTGTTGTTGAAAGGAGCTCTTTTTTTCTCTAAAATAGATCTAAAACATGCTTATCATCAAATACGTCTTCATGAAGAATCTAAGCATTTGACGGCATTCATTACAATGGAGGGCACATACCAACTTTTGAGATGCCTTTTGGTTTGTCATCGGCTGCAAGTTTTTTTCAGAGGATGATGAAAGAACTATTCCAAGACAAGGATAATGTTGCATACTTCCAAGATGACATACTAGTCTTTGGAGGTAGCATGGAAAAGCACAATAGTACATTGGATCATGCATTAAGAAAAAAAGTTGCGGTGGTATGACTCTTCGAAAGGAGAAATTTAAATTTTTGGTGGAGGAAATAGACTACTTGGGAGACACATTGACAGCCAATGGTGTTAAACCTAAAAGAGACTTGTTGAACACCATAAGCTCTGCACCTAAACCCATGGACAAAGACCAACTTTGGTCTTTCTTGGGTTTAGCTGACATTTACTTGAAGTTCGTGAAAGACTTTGGCAGTAAAACTGAAAATTTTAAAATATTATTGAGGAAAGGTCAAAGATTTGCCTGGAATGATGAGCAGGATGTTTTCACCAAATCAAAAATGACATATGTCAGGCACACATACTAATCCTGTCTGATATAAAAAAGAACACTATTGTGACTGTTGACGTCAGTGCGGTTGGATTGGGGGCAGTGTTATCACAATTACCTGGAACACCAGAGGAAACTGTGGCTTTTGCTTCTCACACGTTGACTGCCACGGAACGTCATTATGCAGTGATGGAGCTGCATGGCATTAGAACATTTTAGAATGTATATTTGGGGCACAAATGTCATTCTACATTCTGATCACAAACCGCTTTTGAAGATTTTGTCCCCTGGGGGACCTGGAAAAGGTTCAGCAAGGTTGGCTAGGTTAGCTTCATGCTTACAGGAGTAAAATTACCGTATTGAATTTATTCCTGGATGGAAGAATTCCCAACCCGATTGTTTGTTTAGTATGCCTGTTGAGTGGAGGAGTGTAGATGAAAGCAATGTTCAAAGAAGAGATCATGAAGATGAGGTGGCTAATGTGGGAGAGGTGTTGTCTTGGACATATGGCACCATAAGTGAGGCAGAATGGTCTACGACTAAGTCGAAAGATGAAGTTCTCAAACAAGTTGTAGAAATGATAAGACATGGTGTGCTGAGGGAGAGTGCTACACCAAATTCTGTAAGACATTTTTGCAAAGTAATTGATGAGTTATCGGAGATAAATGCATGAATTGTGATACCTGGTGCTAAAATAATTCCCCCAATAGGGGTTCGCAAGGTTTTGTTTGATCCGGCTCATGAAGGGAATTTAGGTCAGACTGCTACAAAAAAAAAAAGATTGCGCATGGATTACTGGTGGCCAGCAATGGATAGTGATATTGTAGAATGGGTCGAGCAGTCTGTTGAGTGCAAAAAATATGAGAAAAGATCGAAGGTGGGTTCTCATAGTGAAGGGAGCAATATTCAATATCCCGGTATCCCTTGGCATAGCGTGTGTATGGACTTCATTGGACCAATGTCATGGGTAGGTTCTAGGAAGCAATATGCCATGGTATTGGTAGATGTTAACACATGATGGAGATCTCTTGCAATGCTACGTAAAGTTTTTATGGAGAAGGGTTTTCCAAGAGTCCCAATAACTGGCAGTGGTACACAGTTGACCTCAAATGAGATGCAGGATTTTTTACTATCTTGTGGCATTAGACATTCAAGCACTGTATTGTATGATCCACAAGCTAATAGCATTGTAGAATGGGCTAATCATATGATTAAGGGTGCTTTATAGCTGGCAGTCACTAATGATAAGGATGAGGAAAATTTGGCATATGATTTAGTGTGTGCGTATCGTACCACTTTAAATTCAAGCACTAATACCCTTTATGAAGATGAGAGGCAGGATGCCTACTACTAAATTGAATCCTTCATGGATGCAGAACCTGTTAGAAGGAAAATGTGATAAAGTAGGTACCAACAAAAACATTCAGAATAGAGATATGGGAAGAATTCAACCACGTGATTTAGTGACGGTCAAGGATGGACGTATTAAGAGAGGTGTGGGAAGATTTAGAGGGCTGTTTCAGGCAAAGGAGGTTCACAGATGGCACGTGGTATTGAGAAATGTTGGAATTTTGAATTTGAGGACAGTTGCCAAATATGGAAAGGAAAGTATAGAAAGGAGTTCACATGACAAGAATGTTCGTAATGGATAAATGATGATGAGAGATGAGTATTTGTTGGGAAGCAATGATGAGTTAGAAAATAACATAAGAGGTATACAGGTTGGTGATTGTTGTTCAGAGTAAAGTATCCATGAAGGATTACTTACTACAAATTTGACAAGTTTGACTCCTATTGTGAGCACATTTTCTGGTAGAATCACCAGAGTGAGGAAGCCTCCAAAATATTTATAAGAGTATATGCAATGAATTAACACTTGTTTATTTATAGTACGGTATTTTCATGTATTGTTATTTTAGTGTTTTAAACATATATATATTTATTTATTTATTTGTTTGCTCTTCTTATAGCTTTGTTTTTTTAACCTTTCTTCTGTTTATGTTTTGAATTCGAAGGAGGAGGATGCGTTGTGATCTAATGTGAATTCTGTTACCTTGGTAATAGATAGAACGTGTGTTGTCTGCCAGTGACAGTTGCGGCTGGCTGGTAATGAGAACTTCATGTTGAACAGATCGGTCTTAAAATAAAGAAAACCATCTGAAATATTACTTCTTCAGCATCATTACAACAGGTAGCTGCTTGTCAAAGAACAAATTAGTGGAATGGGGCTCTCAGCGGTCCATCTCCTCTAGCCCAGCTTCAACCTTTTTTGTGAGAGTTTTAGAAATATTAGAAGAAAAGCAAACCAAGATCGACACTCACAAATGGATATAGGACAATTTAACAGCACACAAACTTGTTTTTTTACCAAGTCAGTTGCAGCAACATATAGCACCTTGTGGTCATGACTCCCCTACTACTAAATATCTCAGACAAAAGAAGACTTCTTATCTAATCCCCAAACACTTTTGGGGGCCAAAAATGAGAAACAGTACTCCAAAATATATCAGACCTTGTACTATCTGTGTCTAGGCTTAGACCAGCCATACTGATGCCCTACTAAAGCATATGTACATGTACCTAAGGTTCCCACAACGTTCAGAGCTGAACACTGTTAAGGCTGCCTTTTACAACATTGCTCATGTGCCACATGTAATAGGGGCCATTGATGGTACTCACATCGCCTTGGAAGCTTTGAGGGCTAATGAACAGGTGTACAGAAACTGGAAGAGAACATATCCCCTTAATGTTCAGATGGTGTGTCTTGCAGACATGTGTCACATATATGTCACCTGACTGCGAAATTCCCTGGTTCGGTACATGATTCCTATGTCCTGAGGAACAGCAGTGTCGCTGTATTGATGTTACATCTGTAGCAAGAATGGGCCTGGTTCATAGGTAAGTGTACTGCTGCTCATGTCAGCCGTCAGAACTTCCTCTCTACACAGTCAGATCTATGCCCACTACAGTTCCCTAATGAACTGTTCCTATAACTACACAGGTGATTGCGGATACCCCAGCCTGTCCTGGCTCCTGACTCCAATTAGATATCCAACTACAGATGAGGAGGACAGGTACAACGAGACACACAGCTGGATGAGGCGTGTGGTAGAAAGGACGTTCGGTATATTGAAAGCAAGAATTGGTTGCCTAATTGTGTCTGGTGGTACCCTACACTACCGACCAGGGAATGTCTGCAAGATCGTTGTTGCATGTTGCATGCTACATAATCTGTCCCTCAGAAGGCATATCCCACTGCTGGAAGAGGGGGACATTGATGCAGGAGCTGTAGATGAGGCTGGTGACCCTGATACTGACGAGGAGGCAGACGAGGAGGAGGAAGCTGACAACAGGACTGATCTAATTTGCCAATACTTTCAATGTTTCTCAGGTATGTGTTGTCCAAAGTGTAATGAACAGCTGAACCCTGTATCGGAGATGTAACTCTGTCCTTCAATGTTGCATTCATCAAGGTGTATGAGGAGACTACTGCCTTCCATTTTTGTTTTCACTCCTGAAGGGATGCTAACTTAACATGAGGGGAAGTGTAAATCCAATGCTACCATTAAATGTGATTAATGCTGGTGCCATTACATCTCTTCTTTATAAATGTACTCAAGTTGTATGGTCCTAAGTCTAAATTGACAAGAAAATGAAATGTACAAATCTTTGAATTGTCCTATTCAGCAGCCCAATCGTTTTGTACTCTGAGCTGCTGTCTGGTTATCGACAATGCAAGGTGGTGTGCTGTTAGGGATGTCACCTATCTGGAATGATGCCATTACTTACCATGTGCGCGGCTGACAGTGTTAGGCTGTAGATATGTGGTGTCCTACTCCACTGCAGCATGTATCCTGTGTATGTCAAATACTGCTGTGTGTGCCTTATAAAGGCCTACATGAGTTACTTCATTTAACCTTATACCTATTTTGGTTTCTAATCAGGTCATGTGTATTTATAATCTGCTTCCTGACATGACTGTTGGCATCCTTGCCATTGGATGTTACTACCATATGGATGTACTGACACACCTGCTGGAAATTCCTGCAACATCTGTCACTCTGTCTAACTTGTTGTACAGAAATGTGTATTTGATTACTGTTTGTTACCAAAGATGACACTTTAAACAATGAAGACACATACACCATTGCTTGTGCTCATTAGTGTTTATTTTGTGTTTCACATCACAGTTCTGAGAAGTGGGGTCATGGTTTCATAAATCATCAGAGTGGGTGCTGGTTCCACAAGTCCTGTATCCATGAGCCTGGGGATAATGAAGTTTGGCATTGGACAGTCAACGGGGTGTATCAGTGGCCCACAAGGAAGAATGTTCAGGAGCTTCATGGCAGTGTGTTTGGTTTTGGCCTCAGGTCATACCAGATATCAGGATGGATGACCTCTTTTGCAGGAGAGATTACTAAGGGGTGCCTGTCGCCTGTAGGTCCTCTAGCTGGGCCTCCATTCCAGTAGCCTGGGCAGATGTTGATGGCACAGGTATTGTTATACTACTGGATGGGGTCTTCTGTTAGGTAGAGGACGCACACTGGATTCTTGTGAGTTTAGTGAGCACCCCTACAATGGAGACCATGGTGGCATTGTGTGCCTGCCACTGCTGCATGGCCTCCTGATGGTATTCCCTCTGTAGCCTCTGGCTCTCCTGCAAGGTAGGAAGCATCTGGCCCATCGTGTCCTGGGATTTCTGGTAGGCTCCCAGGACTCTGGAGATAGCCTCCTGGCCAGTCGTGTCATGATGCTGCCTCATCCCTTGGCCCACAGTTGCCCTCCGACTGGCCCTTGCCCCCTCTACATGTGCCACTGGCACAGTCTGCCCACTCCCACTGACACCTGGACCTTCATTGTCTTGGGTTTGAGGAGTCGACTCCGGTCCCTGTACTGAGGGGCACACTGATGATTGATCAGTCTGTGGGACAGAGGTTTGGAAAGGTGGACTCAGCTGTGTTGTAGGTGCCACAAGGGAGGGGGATTCAGCTGTGGGCAGGGTGAGGCTGGTGGTGGTGGACTGACCAGTCATGCCTGATGGGCCACGTGAGTCACCCCTTTCCAGACATCCTGGGTATGTTTGCTCTATTGGACCTACTTCCAGGGGCTGCCTTTCAGTCTCTGGCATTCTCTGCTGTGTGTCAGTACTAGGGATACCTGTGGAGTGGTTGTTTGCTATCATTGCCTGCAATTGCTGACCAATAATGTAATTGACAGTTTCTTGACAACTGCTAGTTTTTGGGTCTGTTGGAAGTTGCTATTGTATTTGTTTGCTATATAGTTGATGGTGATCTAGACTGCTGTAATTGCCATTTACTAATGTGCATTCAGAATTTCTTGTTGGTGAAGGGAGGTGACATGGTTATAGGTGCAGGTGTCCAAATGTGGAGTGGAATTACCAATTCTAGAATGGTTGGGAGTGGTGCATTGTGGTAGTTGTAGTACTTGCTTCAGTTTATGAAATCCATGCAGTAGGTGGGCCTGTGTGGGAGTGGTGTTAGTGGGGAGGTGTGGCATGCAAGGGAGGGTATTGGGTTCAGGGTGCATTGGTACATGTAAGGGTGGTCTGAGGGGGTGACAGCGTGGTGGGGGTACATGCTGTGCAGGAGTACATAGTGCCTTGGGAGTGTTGTTGACTTACCAGAGTTCAGTCCTCCTAGTATTCCCGTCAGGCACTCTGGGTGTAGGATGGCCATGACCTTCTCCTCCCACAATGTGAACTCAGGGGGGGGAAGGGGTGGCCCACGGCCAGTCTTCATTATGGTGATTTGGTGTTGTGATGCCATGGACCGTACCTTCCCTCATAGGTCGTTCCACCTCTTCCTGATGTTGTCCTTTGTGCATGGATGGTTTCCGACTGCATTCACCCTGTCGGCGATCCTCTGCCTTAACTCAATTTTCCAGGCTGTGGTTGTCTACTGGACCTGTGCTCCACACAGTTGTGGCTCCACTCTCATGATTTCCTCGACTATGACCCTCAACTCCTCTGTGATTCATGGGTGTTTTTGTGGTACCATGGTGTTTGTGCTGTGGGTGATGGGGTGGGTGATGTGCAGGGATGCTGGGTATGCTGTTTGTTGTGGTGAGATTGAGTGCTAGTGTGTGTGTGTGGTTTGTGGTGTTTATGTTCAGTGTTGATGTGCATGTTGTGTTGCTGATGCCATTTTGTGTTGTATGATGCGTGTTCAGTCTGATGGTGCCTATGATATCCAGGAGCAGTGTCTTCTCTTAGTGCGGTCTTCCCTCTCTCTGTCAAAATTTCTGGATGCAAAGGATTGTGTGGGTGAGTGGGGGCATGTTATATAGTGTTGTGATCAGGTGTGTGTGTGGTGTGTATGTGTATCAGGTGTGGGGTATTCGTATTGTCCAATGTGGTGTTGTGTTGTGGTGGAGGTGTGTTTTTGACTCTGGCAGTTCGGACCTCCAGTGGATTACCGCTGTGCAAAGACCATGGCGCTGATTTGTGAGTATTAATTTGGAGGGAGGGGTGTTGTCAGATTGGCGGTGCTGACGGTGGAACCGCCTCTCTCCCACTGTCGATCAGCCTGATGATTACGGATTTTGGCTGTTTTTGGGCGGTGGTCTTTTGGTGGTCTTCAGGAAATACCACCAAAGTTGTAATGAGCACCTAAGTGTGTATAACATCAAGCAACAATCTATCCAAAAACACCACATGTGCTCTTTTCTCCCCTGAATGTATATAGATTGGGGCATGCTCTAAGCAATTTTCCGGGCACAAGTCTAATACCACTTGGACTCCATTTTGAGATGCCAGCCCATTTCTTTGTAATTAAACTCTTGACATGAATCAAACCAAACAAAATATGGCATCCACTAAGAAGATTCTCTATTTCACCTTGCTCTTATGGGTAACGTATAAAAGGGCAGGGAAGAGCACCACCACCTGCCAACATTGTGTGATAGTAGGTTTACCATTTTCTCTGTGCAGTTCATCACCAGGCTCCTCCTTTAACTTGCTCTTTTCTTCTCATTCATTTCCATGGGTTAGTCCTAGCTAGGTTTTCCCTTGTTCTTGCTCAGTTTGTGCTTCATTTTAGTTAATTGTTTGTTGCTTTCAGCAAGCATTTTGGTATGCCGTATTATCAACCACAGAAATAGTGTGGTACAAAAATATTGTTGTCAACATATCAACTTTCCACATATGAAAGTAGAAATATTGACTAAAGAATACATTGCCAAATAAAAATATAGTTTAATTGTCAATAATAGTATTTAAACTTCAAAGTTTAACTAGCTTTATCAAAAATAATGGTTTTTTAAGTTGTAGCTCTAAAGAAATACTGAAATGTGTCATTTTTCTAAAAACTGTTTGAAAATATAAAGAATAATTTAGAAAAATATACGTATTGAAAAATATATACACCAGTGTTAGACCTGACCTGTCAGCCTTAGGGTGTTTTTCTCCCCAAACATTTTGCTTTTTGTGTTTCCCAACCAGTTTTTAATGAAATTAATGTTGGTTGGTCCTAGGACTTTATGCACTTTAACACTGCTAACCAGTACTAAAATTCTTGTGCTCAATCCTTTGTAAAGGGGCACTTATTGTACCACCTACAAAAGTAACCCCACAAAACATGTCCCTGGCCTGCCATTTCAGTCTGAATGAGTTTTAAACTGCCAATTTGACTTGGTAATATAACCCATTTTGCAAGCCTTAAACTCCCTTTTATTGCATATAAGTCAGGCCGAAGGTAGGCCCTAGGTCACCTATTGAGCAGGTTACAGTGGAATTAAAAAGTTGGACATGTACGTTTAAGTTTTACATATCCTAGTATTGAAAAACCTCTAAAGTTATTTTCACTACTGTGAGGTCTACCTCTCCCTTGGGATTAAATTGGGCTGTTTTTATTGGAATTAGGTAAACATTTCATGTATGGTGTTCGAGAAAATGTAACTAAAAGTCCTCTTTAGTGGTAAAAACAAATTTTAAGTTTCCTTAGCTAATTGGTGCATGAAGCTGTCCTAGATCCCATGACTAGATGTAGTTGGCAGTTGGACTTTGTTTATTCCTCCCAGACAACCACACATTAGAGAGAGAATTTGTGTCTGGATGGGCCATCACTGGTTGGATGGGGGTGGAGTTGGGCACAGACCTACTTGCAACCGAACAGTTCTGTGTCTTCACACAATCCATCTCAGTCTGCCATATTTTCAGACTTTGACCTGGTCTTGAGCACCTAGATGTTCACAGTTGGCTCTAAAAATCTGTGGGGGTTATTCTGAGTTTGGCTGGCGTTCGTTGCCGCCAGCCAAACAGGAACCGCCACTTGGCCACTCCGCGGTCAAAAGACCGCGGAGGCCATTCTGGCTTTCCCGCTGGGCCGGCGGGCGCCCACCAAGGGAGCGCCCGCCGGCCCAGCGGGAAAGGCCCTGCAACATTGAAGCCGGCTCCGCATGGAGCCGGCGGTGTTGCAGGGGTGCGACGGGTGCAGTTGCACCCGTCGCGATTTTCACTGTCTGCAATGCAGACAGTGAAAATCTCTCTGGGGCCCTGTTAGGGGGACCCTGAGCTGCCCATGCCAGTGGCATGGGCAGTGCAGGGGCCCCCATTGGCCCCACGACACCTGTTCCCGCCATCCTGTTCCTGGCGGTAAAAAACGGCAGGAACAGGATGGCGGGAAGGGGGTCGGCAGCGCCGCCATGGAGGTTCTGCCCAAGCAGGGGAAATCTGACGGGAAACCGCCGGATTCCCTTTTCTGACCGCGGCGGCAGAATGGGCAATGAAGCACCGCCAGCCTGTTGGCGGTGCTTCCGTTGCCCCCGGCCCTGGCGGGTTTGTACCGCCAGGGTCGGAATGAGGCCCTATATCTCCAGTTCTACAGATTGGATTTCTGTTGGTTTGGTGTTAAACAATTAATTGAAGTGTACTCTACATTTCTAAATTGGTGTGGGGATTTTCTTAAGTTCTGTTTTAACGTTTTTTCTGTTTGAGTACTGCATACATACTTTACACATTGCTTTTAAGTAAGGCCTGACTGATCTTGTGTCAAGCTACCAGGGGACTAAGCACATGTTAATTTAATGACTTTAGTGGTTCACCATGATAGGGATTGTGGCTTTTTCTTGACCAGGGTTAACACCTCAGTCAACCAACAACCCAATTGCTCACAACCAATTTATGCAATCTTAGCATAAAAATGAAATGATATATTTTTCACAAAAATACATGATGAAATACTTTAAAAACCTACATGTGGCTCAATTGGGTAAGTTAAAAAACACTCAGAGAATAGCATTTATTAGCTATCACATTTAACATTGATATTGGGCAGGTTACAGTGGAATTAAAAGGTTGGACATGTACGTTTAAGTTTTACATATCCTAGTATTGAAAAACCTCTAAAGTTATTTTCACTACTGTGAGGTCTACCTCTCCCTTGGGATTAAATTGGGCTGTTTTTATTGGAATTAGGTAAACATTTCATGTATGGTGTCCGAGAAAATGTAACTAAAAGTCCTCTTTAGTGGTAAAAACAAATTTTAAGTTTCCCTAGCTAATTGGTGCATGAAGCTGTCCTAGATCCCATGATAGATGTAGTTGGCAGTTGGACTTTGTTTATTCCTCCCAGACAACCACACATTAGAGAGAGAATTTGTGTCTGGATGGGCCATCACTGGTTGGATGGGGGTGGAGTTGGGCACAGACCTACTTGCAACCGAACAGTTCTGTGTCTTCACACAATCCATCTCAGTCTGCCATATTTTCAGACTTTGACCTGGTCTTGAGCACCTGGATGTTCACAGTTGGCTCTAAAAATCTGTGGGGGTTATTCTGAGTTTGGCTGGTGTTCGTTGCCGCCAGCCAAACGGGAACCGCCACATGCCCGCTCCGCGATCAAAAGACCGCGGAGGCCATTCTGGCTTTCCCGCTGGGCCGGCGGGCGCCCACCAAGGGAGCGCCCGCCGGCCCAGCGGGAAAGGCCCTGCAACATTGAAGCCGGCTCCGCATGGAGCCGGCGGTGTTGCAGGGGTGCGACGGGTGCAGTTGCACCCGTCGCGATTTTCACTGTCTGCAATGCAGACATGAAAATCTCTCTGGGGCCCTGTTAGGGGGCCCCTGAGCTGCCCATTCCAGTGGCATGGGCAGTGCAGGGGCCCCCAGAGGCCCCACAACACCTGTTCCCGCCATCCTGTTCCTGGCGGTAAAAACCGCCAGGAACAGGATGGCGGGAAGGGGGTCGGAATCTCCATGGCGGCGCTGCTTGCAGCGCCGCCATGGAGGTTCTGCCCAAGCAGGGGAAATCTGGCGGGAAACCGCCGGATTCCCTTTTCTGACCGCGGCGGCAGAATGGGCAATGAAGCACCGCCAGCCTGTTGGCGGTGCTTCCGTTGCCCCCGGCCCTGGCGGTCTTGTACCGCCAGGGTCGGAATGAGGCCCTATATCTCCAGTTCTACAGATTGGATTTCTGTTGGTTTGGTGTTAAACAATTAATTGAAGTGTACTCTACATTTCTAAATTGGTGTGGGGATTTTCTTAAGTTCTGTTTTAACGTTTTTTCTGTTTGAGTACTGCATACATACTTTACACACTGCTTTTAATTAAGGCCTGACTGATCTTGTGTCAAGCTACCAGGGGGCTAAGCACATGTTAATTTAATGACTTTAGTGGTTCACCATGATAGGGACTGTGGCTTTTTCTTGACCAGGGTTAACACCTCAGTCAACCAACAACCCAATTGCTCACAACCAATTTATGCAATCTTAGCATAAAAATGAAATGATATATTTTTCACAAAAATACATGATGAAATACTTTAAAAACCTACATGTGGCTCAATTGGGTAAGTTAAAAAACACTCAGAGAATAGCATTTATTAGCTATCACATTTAACATTGTAAAAACTACATATAGATTGCACACATATGCAAATATATAATTAAAACAATCAGACTATAAAAAAGAAAGAAGCAGATACATTTTAAAAAATAGTAAAATGTACAGTAGTATTCCTATTCCTCTACCATCTTTAAAGAAAATAGGGGGGTGGTAGTGCGGGTAAGATTTACTATTCTCACTCCAAACATGATTAAGAGCTTGATTTTAAGTTCTAAAGTGGGAGTTTGATCTTGAAAAACAAACACCTAACATCCCCTACATGCAGCAAGATGTTTTCCTGGGTGGGATGTCATTATTTGTTTTTGTCTGTCTCACACCCTCGGGTTTTACCCGGCTGTGATGGACAGAAAAAAAATAACATCACACTAAATAGGATGGGCAGTGTAATGTTGTTTCCCTGAAGGCCCCTTATCCACTGAGTTGTTAGAAGAAGTGTTCTGTTGATTGAGCTAAAGGAAGCTGTTCCAACTCAAAGCTGAAAGTTCACCTATCTCTAAATGAGGAGGTCAAACCAAGGTACTCCATCAGTAATGTAACAGAGTGCCCTGTCTGGGAAACTCTAAATCTGGACCGATAATTGGAAAAGTACATAAACTAAAGGGTGTTAGGATTTTTTATTCTAATTACCAATCCAACACTGGGAGAAAAGTGCATATAATTTGGAGGGGTAGCTCATTACCATTTTGACTCCAATTCGAGAAATGTTAGGCAAATGCAATATGTTTGAATGGCAGCATATTTCCATTCTCACTACAGTCTCACAGGCAATAAGGAATGTGTTTATACTGAGGGATATCTGATTTACCATTCTCTCAAGAGCCATATAGTTTGCAGAAGTTGTACATTTTTGAGGGTTCAATTTTATTGTTTTCTTGCTCATCCAACATAAATAAGCGGACATGCATAAATTACATTGAAGATATTTTGACATGGCATTATAGCCTAAAGATATTTTGGGGTTAATACCCAGGTACCACATCATTTGACTAGTCTAATTCAGGCCTTTTAGGCCAGCAGTCCCTAACCCTGTCGGGAGATGTGTAAATGTTCAACTGCCTTTTCTGTGATTAAGTTTGTGTTACCATCGTCTGAACTTGTGTCCCAAACCTATCAATGTCTGGGAATCATTTTGCAGTACATCTCAGTACAGAGGACTTTAATGATGCATTTACTATTTTTTCACTCCCTCAAATTTGACCTAGTACCAAGTCAGAAGCTTGACTTTGCACAGGTTGTGAAGTGACCCCTGGCACTCAGTCTTCCTGGATTTATGTCTGGTGAGTTTTGGTGAACATTGCATTTGCTGCATTGATCATGATGGCGGTGTTTCTTATTCATATGATTTATGTTCACTACCTGGCAGTTTACAACCCTCAACAAGTTGATATACAGCTGCATCAGCAGACTTCATCACATGGTTTCAAAATGGCCATGGTTTGAAAGTGGCCAGAATGATGTAGCAGTTGGCCATGATCTCCCACAGTAATTTGATTGTGTGGGACACCATTGTTAAAGGTGATTGGTTGATGCTTTTGAACAGTTTCTGCTTTAGGACTGAATACCAGTTCTCCAGAGAACATATATGTTGAAGAAACAGAATACGTATTAGTTTAATTTTACAAATTTCTGAGACCTTACCCCAAAAATGTTCTTTGCCTGTTTGCATCTAGCACACATTGCTGTTGACATTTGTTACTAATATCACGTCATAGTTTATTTCTCCTGAGCTTAAAGGGACCTAGTCACAGACTGTATTTTGTAGTACATTTAGGTGTAATACAATAGTACTACTAAGGTATTACAAAGGGTTATTCACCAACCTACATACTGAGGTCTACTCTTCCACCTCTACTATCTGTTATGTATGGAGATCTCAGCCCTGACTGCAGAGGTCTACACACACTTAAGCATAAATGTTAGCAGTAATTTGTGGGAATGATGGGGAAGGGGCTCGAAAATAGGCAGTATTTACTAATAGAAGGGAGGAGATAAGGGACGAGTAGGGTTAAAGAAGGGGTTGGAAGAGGATTAGAGAGGGGCATGCACCCACCTACGAAAGAGTAAGACCAGTGCTACTCCAAAACTGCACTTTCTTTAGTTGGTATAGCCAAAAAGAGGCATCTGTTGGTCTAAAATAGTAGCCCTAGTGCAGTCTTATAGCCACTTCTGCTACATATTGGTCTTTCAAGTGATCTGTTAAAAATAATATTTTGTTTACATATGTACAACTACAAGTAAGATGGGGTCCAAATGACGAAACTACTGACACCCATCTTGTTAAATGAGGGATAAGTGTGTCCTGGTCCCAACTTTGTTTGTGCTGTACCTTAACAGTTTAATAGATGTCCTACAGGATTGTACCCAGGATGACCTAGTCTTAGTAACACTGAATAGCATTAACACAGAATCGTAGATCAAATGCTATGTCAGGTTTTACCAGCAGAATAGTCAGTTATGTCATCAATGGCCTGATTACAACTTTGGAGGAAGGTGTTAATCCGTCCCAAATGTGACGGATATACCACCAGCCGTATTACGCGTCCATTATATCCTATGGAACTCGTAATACGGCTGGTGGTATATCCGTCCCAATGGGACGGATTAACACCTCCTCCAAAGTTGTAATCAGGCCCCAAGTCTCAAATGTTGGTTTAAAATGAACAAGCAGAAATAGCAACTCTCTTTGGGTACTTACTCTGGGCCGCTGCAAATTTGGACAAACTGAGAATAGCCAAAGCCTGCTTTCTTAAAACATTATTAACTTTGCCGAAAACTGCTCCCTACTCCTACGCCCTTTTATTTCTTGAACTGGGATTAGTAATGTGGGGTATATCTCTAAACTGAGTTCCCTCTTGTTCTGAAATACAATATGGAGGAATGATGTATTGCGATCCTATGAGGCTGCCTTACTACATATTAGAGAATTTTCTAATGTGCACAAACTATCATGGTGTTTGCGTATTAGACCATGTGAAAAGACTTGGGGGCATATTTACAAGAAAGTGGAGCATCAGTGCCCATGCGCCACTTTTCCTATGTCGACCCCACCCCTCCGAACGACACCATGGTTGCAGCATATTTACAATACGATGCACCATGGTGGTTGTTAGGACAAAAGCGTCAAAAGTTTTTACGCTATTGTGGGTCTTTGTTGCACTAGTATCAAAATGTTTGACGCTACTGCAGCAAAGCACATGGATGCCCATTGATTAAGATAGGTGTGTCATTTTAGTGCCTGCTTTAACCAGGCATTAACAATTATGGAAAAATGGTGCAGTGAAATATTGTAAATTTCACTGCAGCATTTTTTTTGGGCCTCATGCATCGGAACACCCCTTTGCATACAATAAGCCCGACACAGGCATACTGTGGTGCAAGGGTTTACAAAATGGCGCAATGCAACCATTGTGCCACTTTGTCAATACAGTGCGGGAGAAAGGTCTTCTTAACACTGTCTTACCGTACAAAAAGTGGTTCTGTGGGCTTTTAAATATGCCCATCAATCTCGCTCAATTCTGGAATAAACTAACGCACCTTACTTATGCTTGCCACTGCCTTAAAAAAATAACTTACTGGGAATTAATTGCAAAAAAGAATGGAATTGTGGAGGTCTCAATTGATGATAGAGTGGAGGATTTTTAAAATTTCAAATTCATGGCAAAATGTGAACCATACATGGACTTTATTGAGCCCAAAGGCTAAATTTCTGTATCTACATAAATAAGAGGGTCTCAAGCTTGACATCTTTGAAATTTCGTCTCTATTGTGAATAATTTGAAGAAACCGTTGCACATTTTCTGCAGTTATTCTATTTTACCACATAAAATGCGTGCTCTGATTTAAAAAAATTGGGTAGAAGGATTTTTTGTGTGTTTTTGCTTTATCTTGATACCTTTTTTGGTTTGGTTTCGCATTTACAAGCACCAGGCATCTCCTTTTGCCACATTAGCATCATTTTGCTTATGCTAATCTGGCGTTAGGTAGGCATTTCCAACACGCCATATTTACAAAGTGGTGCAATGCTTGCCAGGCATACTGTATACAAGGGGGGCACTCTGGCCCTGGGAGGCCCTAAAAAATGTCACAGTGAAATCTACATGATTTCACTGTGCCATTTTTTGCATCTTTTTAACACATACCTAGGGCAAGTGTTAAAATGACTCACCCATTTTATTCTATAAGCCTCCCTTTACTTTGCCTAATGAGCTCCATCATTTTTTGTGGTAATCCTTCAAAGTGCCACAATAGCGTGAACATTGTTGCCCCTATTGTTCTAACCTTCACCAATGTACACCATATTGAAAATACGGCACACGCATAGGGGGTCATTACTACATTGGCGCTAAAAGCCGCTTACCGCCATGCAGAAGACCGCCAACACACCGCCGCGGCTGTGGAATTCCGCCACAGCTATTATGACCCACACCACATCTCTAAATCCGTCAAAATTCAGACACCCACACAAGTCCGCCACACCAAAGGACACCGTTATGCCAACAGAACAACACCCATAACATTATGACCCACAAATCACCACAGCAGAAATTCAATGGCGGTAAACCATTGGCGGTACATACCGCTATGCTCAAAATACACACACACATACAAAACAACACCACATTGGACAATTCAAACAACACACACCTGACACCCATACACACACCACACCCACACACCCACAGCACTATAAAACACCCACCCACATTACCCACAACCCTTTTACGATTACAAACCATTGCCAACAGAGAGCGATAGCAAGAGCACTCCTACAACCAGAGCCACGTACTACCCTTACCAATACACCACCCATGCACCTTACATCAAACACCCCAACAAATCACCCTACACACCCTCACCCACACCACTCACACGACACCCATGGCACCACAACAACACCCCAGAATCTCTGAGGAGGGTCATGGTGGAGGAAATCATCCGGGTAGAGCCACAGCTATTTGGATCACAGGTGCAGCAGATATCCATTGCTAGGAAGATGGAGCTATGGTGGAGGATCGAGGACAGGGTCAATGCCGTGGGACAGCACCCAAGAACCAGGGATGACATCAGGAAGAGGTGGAATGACCTACGGGGGAAGGTGCGTTCCATTGCAGCAAGACACCAACTCGCAGTACAGAGGACTGTTGGCGGACCCCCACCTCCTCCCCAACAACTAACAACAAGGGAGGAGCAAGTCTTGGCAATCATGCATCCTGAGGGCCTGGCAAGAATAGGAAGAGGATTGGACTCTGGTAAGTCAACTTTAAACTATTATCACCCCCTACCTGCATGCCATCACATACCCCCTCCCCACCCTCACCCCATCACTCCCCCACCTCCCACACAACCCACCAACACAATCCACTCATCGCAATGGCAAGCCCAGCATGCCATACCAATACATGGACACCACTCACAGACATGCATGGACACCTATCACTAAAGCATGCACACTAGAGAGAATTAACTATACCACCACATAACAACTCACACATGGTAAAGCTGCCAGGGCAATAGCAACCATAAAGGGCACCCTACCCATGCACAATATGTCACACACAGAAATAATAACACTGCATTTACTCCCCCACAAGTATCCCAGCCAATGTCACCAAGAGGTTTCAGCAAGATCCAGTAACCCCACAGAAGAGGCCCACAGTGATGATAGCGACTCTTCTCGCCAGGATCAGGATAACCAACCTGGCCCATCAGGGACCTCTGGACAGTCAGTTACCCAGGCACAGTCCCACACCACCACAGAGTCTCAGGAAACACCACCGCAGCACTCACCCAGCGGACCTATACCTCTGTCCCCAGGACACTTCACTCAGCAGTATGTCCACCACTACAGCGACCCCAGGGCACATCACAAACCCAAGACAATCAGGGACCTGGGGTCAGTGGCAATGGGCACACGGTTCAGGGGACAGAGGCACAGGACAACAGGGAAGCAGGGAGGACTGCTGTGCGCCAGGGGGAGGACAGACCTAGGGATCCGACTCTCCAGGAGGCACTCACTGCGATCCTGGGAGCATACCAACATTCCCATGATAAGCTGGACCAGATCCTGGACAAGTTGCAGGAGAACACGCGGCTGCAGGAGGGACAGTACCAGGGCATCAGGGAGGACGTGAAGGCCATTAACACCACCATGGTCTCGATTGCAGGGGTGCTGGCAGACATGGCCTTCGCTGCCTCTAGTAGACAGGAGGCCCCGCCACAAGACCAACAGGCCACCAGCACCCCTCCCTCTGCAGAAGGAAACTACCCCGCAAATGTTCCCTGCGATCCAGGCAGAAGCCAGAGACTATTGCCAAGACCCCACCAGGAAATAAGACTCTCATGATTGTCACCCATGTATCCCACTCTGTCCACCTTGAACTGCCATTGCTCCCCTTCTTATGCCCCATTTGAAAATGCACCTGTGCTACAAATAGACTGGGCTCTACCCTGGACTTTCCTCCATCATCACCCCAGCCCTTTGCACGTCCCCCTTTTCTTCAAAACAATGCAATACAAGTATGGAGTATGTCAAATGATTTAAGTAAGTATTTGTTTAACAAGGTTTAAACATTGCAATTCAACTGTACAGTAATGTATACATAGGAAAGACCTGTAGTTGGCTGCAGTGAACACACCAGGAGCGATAGTGGGGCACCAACATCTGCAAAAAGAGTTGCCAAAGGGTACAGTAAGTGTGTATAGGGAAATCGCAGCCTGCCAGTGACAATGTCAAACAAAACACTTTCAATGAAATGTGAAGTTAGACTGTCTTACCTGTGTGTCATTGGAAGTACTGTCTAATTACTGCAGTTCTGTCGTCCTCATCCTCTGCCTCCTCTTCTACACTGTCCACAGGGTCCACTGCTGCTACATGGCCATCTCCAGCCTCCTCCTCCTGCGGAAAAGGCACATGGCGTCTCAAGGCAAGGTTATGCAACATGCAGCATGCCTCGATTATCTGGCAGACCTTCTTGGGTGAGTAGCACCTGTCAGATGGAGGCACCAAAACCTGGCCTTCAGGAGGCCACAGGTACATTCAATGATCCTTCTTGTTCGCCCATGTGTCTCATTATAATGTTCCTCTGCCCTTGTCCTGGGATTCCTCACAGGGGTCAGTAGCCATGAGGGGTTGGGGTAACCAGAGTCACCTGCAAATAATGAGGGACAACTGTTAGCCACACACTAACCCTTGTGGCCCACACCATACCCATACACCAACATCCACTGGGTGGGAACCAGGGCTCACATATTAGCCACACCCTGTGCCTCTGTAGTTGGGCCATTACATTTGGGATGCTGCTATTCCTCAGGATAAAAGCATCATGCAAAGAGCCTGGATATTTAGCATTGACATGGGAGATGTACTGGTCCGCCAAACACACCATCTGCACATTCATTGAGTGAAAACATTTTACATTTCTGAAAACCTGTTCATTGTCAAGGGGGGGACAAATGCAATATGTGTAAGTGTGTATAGAAGTGGGAAATAACAGCCTGCCGGTGACAATGTCAAACAAAACACTTTCAATGAAACGTGAAGTTAGACTGTCTTACCAAGGTGTCATTGGAAGTACTGCCTAATTACTGCAGTTCTGTTGTCATAATCCTCTGCCTCCTCTTCTACACTGTCCACAGGGTCCACTGCTGCTACATGGCCATCTCCAGCCTCCTCCTCCTGCGGAAAAGGCACATGGCGTCTCAAGGCAAGTTTATGCAACATGCAGCATTCCACGATTATCTGGCAGACCTTCTTGGGTGAGTATCACAGGGATCCACCTGTCAGATGGAGGCACCAAAACCTGGCCTTCAGGAGGCCACAGGTACATTCAATGATCCTTCTTGTTCGCCTATGTGCCTCATTGTAATGTTCCTCTACCATTGTCCTGGGATTCCTCACAGGGGTCAGTAGCATTGAGAGGTTGGGGTAACCAGAGTCACCTGCAAATAACGAGGGACAACTGTTAGCCACACACTAACCATTGTGGCCCACACCATACCCATACACCAACATCCACTGGGTGGGAACCAGAGCTCACATATTAGCCACACCCTGTGCCTCTGTAGTTGGGCCATCACATTTGGGATGCTGCTATTCCTCAGGATAAAAGCATCATGCAAGGTGCCACCCACAGCTGCTACTGTGAAGGTCAAGGTGACACCCCCAGCTGCTACTGTGATGGTCAAGGAGCCACCCCAGCTGCTGCCAAGAGGAGAAATAAGCCATCCCCAGCTGCTGCTAAGAAGAGCAAGGAGCCATCCCCAGCTGCTGCCAAGAGGAGCAAGAGCCATCCCCAGCTGCTGCCAGGAAGGGCAAGGGGCAGGTACCCACAGGCAGGAAGGGCAAGGGGCCTGGTGCTGGGACTCAGTCAGAACCCCACCACCAAACATGGTGGTGCAGCTGTCAGAGGCTGCAGGGGATGTTCAGGAGCTTCCCCCCACAACAAGCACCACCAGCAGCAGCACCACCACCAGTGGGCAGCCATTCAAGGCTGAAGAGGATGGGCTGGAGCCTCCCCCAACAACCACCACTAGCAGCAGCAGTACCACCACCACCAGTGGACAGCTGTCCAAGGCTGCAGGGGATGGGCTGGAGTTTCCCCCCACAACCACCACCAGCAGCACCACAACCACCAGTAGGCAGCCGTCCGAGGCTGCAGGGGATGGGCTGGAACTTTCCCCCACAACCACCACCAGAAGCAGCAGCAGCACCACCACCACCAGTGGACAGCCATCCAAGGCTGCAGGGGACGGGCAGGAGCTGCTCCCCACCACCAGCGGCAACATCAGCATCACCACCACTGAGCAGCCGTCACCACCAGCGGACAGTGTGTAGTCCTACGTCCAGGAGCTGTTGTGCGGCCTGCGCCTGCAAATCATGTGAGTATGACACACACCTGAGAGACTGTGACCTTGCACTCCTCAAGACCTGCATCACAGGGCACGATGCCGCCTCCAGTACGAGTGGGTATGGCACCCACTCACCCAATCCTGTCCGGGATGAATATCACAGGGCACAATCTCCCCTCCGGAACCAGTGGAGAACACACCTACTCACCCCATCCTCTCCACAATGAATATCACAGGACACAATGGCCCTCATTCTGATTCTGGCAGGCGGCGGAGGCCGCCCGCCAGAATTCAGCCCTCCATAATACCGCTCCGCGGTCAAAAGACCGCGGAGGGTATCATGAGTTTTTCCCTGGGCTGGCGGGCGGTCTCCAAAAGACCGCCCGCCAGCCCAGGGAAAAACTCCCTTCCCACGAGGATGCCGGCTCGTAATCGAGCCGGCGGAGTGGGAAAGTGCGACGGGTGCTACTGCACCCGTCGCGTATTTCACTGTCTGCTACGCAGACAGTGAAATACTAGCGGGGCCCTCTTACGGGGGCCCCTGCAGTGCCCATGCCATTGGCATGGGCACTGCAGGGGCCCCCAGGGGCCCCACGACAATCCTTACCGCCATCCTGTTCCTGGCGGGCGAGGAACAGGATGGCGGTAAGGATTGTCAGAATCCCCTCGGCGGCGCAGCGAGCTGCGCCGCCTTGGAGGATTCTTAGGGGCAGTGGAAAACCGGCGGGAGACCGCCGGTTTTCCCTTTCTGACCGCGGCCAAAGCGCCACGGTCAGAATGCCCAAGGGAGCACCGCCGGCCTGTCGGCGGTGCTCCCGCCCCCGTTTGCCCTGGCGGTTCTCTACCGCCAGGGTCATAATGAGGCCCAATGCCTCCTCCAGAACCAGTGGGGCAAACTCCCACTCACCCCATCCTCTCCAGGATGAAGATCACAGGGCACAATGCCCCCTCCAGAACTAGTGGGGAACACACTACTCACCTCATCCTCTCCAGGATGAAGATCACAGGGCATGTTGCCCCCTCCAGAGCCAGTGGGCAAGTTACCCACTTGAGAGACTGTGGCCTTGCACTCCCCAGGACCAAGCACAGGGCATGTTGCCCCCTCCAGAGCATGTGGGCAAGTCACCCACTTGTGAGACTGTGGCCTTGCACTCCCCAAGACCAAGCACAGGGCATGTTGACCCCTCCAGAGCATGTGAGCAAGTCACCCACTTGAGAGATTGTGGCCTTGCAAGCCATAGGACCAAGCACAGGGCATGTTGCCCCCTCCAGAGCCAGTGGGCAGTCACCCACTTGAGAGACTGTGGCCTTGCACTCCCCAGGACCAAGCACAGGACATGTTGCCCCCTCCAGAGCCAGTGGGAAAGTCACCCACTTGAGAGACTGTGGCCTTAAACTCCCCAGGACCAAGCACAGGGCATGTTGCCCCCTCCAGAACCAGTGGGAAAGTCACCCAATTGAGAGACTGTGGCCTTGCACTCCCCAGGACCAAGCACAGGGCATGTTGCCCCCTCCAGGACTAGTGGTGTTGTTCCATCTGCCGGCTGAGGTGCCCCCCTTTTCCCTATTCCCCTGAGGTGCCTGCCTATTTTCAAACTGATGCCCCTGAAGTGTTCTCTCCATGGTGTTGCAGGAGTCAAGTGTGGCCTTGGACTTTATAATGTGGCCCTGTGGCTCACGAACATTTAGGACTGGACAGTGTCCCTTGATTTGTAAATATGTATATACTTTTAGATTGGATGCATGTATTATTACTGTATTTATCTTATTATACTCACTTTCATCTATTCGTGTTGTACTTGCATTATTCTAGAGAGGTACGGGGTAAATCTGTTTTATTACTGTATCTGCTTGTGTGTATGGGGTTGGGGGTGGGGGTGGGGGTGTTGTGTGTGTGTCACACTCTTTTTCCTCCCTGCCCTCCCCTGTGAGTTAGGCAGCTGTACTCACCGTGGTCATCTTTGCCGTCATTGATGCTCGTGGTGGAGCAGGACGTAGAAGATCATTGGGAATATATGCAATTCAGGCTCCATGGCGGCTTGGTTCTTCCCTGAGTCTCTACATGTGAGACGTTTCCCTTCTGTGCAGTGTTTCCGCCAAGCTTTTGATGTCATTGGTACTGCCCCAGAAAAGATGGCGGTTTCCTGTGTCTTAATACAGTGGGCAGAACATTGGCTTCCGCCTGGCTGTAGGTGACTACAGCCATGATGCCTGTTGATTCCGCCCTGGCAGTCCGTGTGGTGAAGTGGCTGTCTGTTTGAGCTCTTTCCGCAATGGTCATAATTCGGTGGCATTTACCACCAGCCTGTTGGTGGTCTTACTGCTACTTTATCACCGACCGCCAGGGTTGTATGAGGGCCTGAATCTCTGTATACTAATATCCCCCTGGAGTAAACACTAAGGATATCAACAAGAATGGACCTACCATACACCAAGATCCTTTATACTTGACCTAGCACGCCTAGACCTAACAAACAATGTCTTTGAATATGATGGGACAAACTACTTACAGACCCCATTATGTCAATGGGCAGTACCTTTGCACCAAGGCTGGCCTGCTTGTATGTGGCAGAATTTGAACGCAAGTTCATTTTTAATCAGGAGCAACTTTGAAAAAACTCAATCAGACTGTGGCATTGAGTTATAGATGATGTCCTCCTGATATGGATAAGGGACCCACAATCACTTGATAAATTCTTAAAATGGCTCAATGGACGGAATCCACTCTTATTTTTCACTGCCACAATCACGAGAAAGTCCTTACCCTTCTTAGACTTAGACATTAGACCAGAGAAGGGAAGGGAAAATTGTCCACAAGGGTTTACCATAAACCTACAGATAGAAACAGCCTACTCTCATTTAAAAGTTTCCATCCTAGGTCGTTAAGAAAGAACTTACCCTATTGACAGTTCCTCTGAATTCAGAGAAATTGCTCCAAATTGATGGATTTTAAACAGGGATCCAAAGCCTTTGAACAGAAATTGATGGAACAAGACTACTCGTTAATGATTGTGCAAAGGGCACGGAAGGGAGCAAGGAACGATGATAGGGAAGTATTCTTAGAGGAGAGGAGCGAACTGTTAGTGGATCGACCTAGCTGTGTGACAACTTTTAACACAGCTTCCAATGAAGTAAAACGAATCATCAATAGAAATTGGAGAATTATATACTCGGGTGGCCATAATTTGGAAAAGCCAATGTTTTCTTTAAATAAAAGTGTGAGTATTCGGGATCTCCTGATACATACAAGACTCCAACTATCTTGAACTAAGAACGAACCTATTATGTGGAATTTACCACCAGTGAGGGGTCGCACAGCTTGTGGCTCCTGTAGCATCTGCCCTTTAACAAAGAATAACAAAATGGTTTGGCATCCCCTTCAATACAGACAAAACATACAAATTGTAGCTTTGAAAATGAGATCTATCTGATTAAGTACCCCTGTAACTTTGCGTTTATTGGAATAACCTCATGAAAGGTAAAAACCCTTATTATGGAAAATCCAAGTAATATCACGTGTAAGAGAACAATAACTAAAATGACAACCCACTTTATAGAAATGGGTCATGATGCAGGGGATTTTACTTGGACAGTACTGGGTAATCCAACTATTCCCCCATACACAGTCAATATGAAAATGTTCTTATTTAGACGAGAACAACAATGGATTTACCACATCCGGAGTCATGAACAGGGATTGATTGATGACATACTCTTGCACCAATTGAATTGCTATTGATATCTGTGAGATTAATAGGGGCCGCAGAGAGATTCGATGCAGTACTTCTTGTAGGTGTACTGGGCTCATAGTGATCCCTGCGATGGGGGTGATGTGATGGGGTAGTGCCAGCCCTTGATGTACTATGGGTAACAGTAATTACCATATATAATCTCCCCAGACCTTCCTGAGACGTGACATATTGGGGGGTCACTCAACCTAAAGCTATGCAGTTGTTTTACTTTTACTTTACATACCTCATATGATAAGTTAGTGCACACCCATAGATGGCCACTGAAATCATGATACCAGGTTAGACATCCTAAAGGAGTGAAGTGACAGTGGTGAGAAGAATCCTCACTGCAGCATAATATAAGCGTCAGAGCAGATGATAACATGATTGCTGAGCCAAGAAAAACTTTCTTCAAAAGTAAAATTGTGCAATCCTAAGCAACCTGGCTTCTTTCACAAGAGAGAACTGAAACTGTGTTGCCATCCAAACCTTGAGGATGACTTGTAAAAACAGTGAGCACAATAGCAGTACAATTAACATAGTTTTGTAATAAGGGTATTTGCCTTTGTACATTGCACTGCAAATTGTATTCCTGAAACACCATCATGTGTATTCAGAGAGTAATTGCATGTATGTAGCACCAACAAGTACAATATAATACACGGAATCGCCTGACCACGGGAAGATATAGATCTCATAATTATAGATTGAAAATGATCGTCTCAGCAACCTCATCGAATCACGTATGGCGTTGAAGATAGCCACAACTATTGGGAGTATTGGTAATATATAGGACATCCAATATCGTCACTATTAGTGTGCAAGCATTTGTGGGGTAAGACAGTCAAGGTTCACTTTCTGTAATATGCAATCACCTGACCGTATTAAGGGGAATAAAAGATGAAGCCGTAAATGTGCATGTATTCTTGCCTAGATGACCTCCATTATTGGGTGTTTATTAATAGAATCACACACGGCATGGCCGCCGCAAATAATTTTGTCATCCAGATACGCGGGATCACCTAACTGCATAAAAATAGACTTTACGTCTTACAACTATAGTTAGAACCTTGATTAGCTCAGCTATCTACTGAATCACGTATGGCATCTGAAATGGCCACCACAATTGAGAGTATTAATAACATTCAGTACACCCAATATGGCCGCCATTAGTGCGCAAGTAATCCCACAGTAAGACACAAAGATGGAGCCGGGAATGGCTCATTACCTTCACGGAATCACGTGTCTCAGCGGGGTGGCACCGGTCCCTTGACGAGGTGCTCCAGGGTAGGGGCCGGTTGCGAGACACGGGGAGAGAGAAGAATGTTAGGAGAACCAAGGATGTGGGGAGGATGAGTTTTCAGTGCCTCTTCACATTGTTCTTTGTTCACATTTCGTGTGTGACTACAGGGAGATGCTCCCACCGAACTCCAGTTCGAGAGGTATACAATGATAACTCTGTAAGTGAAAAATAATCACGCAAATGATAAATCTTGCTGCCAGGGTCACTGCTTGGGGTGATGAGTGCTCTAAAAGGATGTCTTTGCATTGAGCTAGCACTAATTCCCAGTTTGGGAATAGACGTTGTATATAGTTTACTGTATTACTATGGGGCGAAGGGTTTATGGGTGTAAGCAAAGGGAACACAAATACGTGGGAGCAAGATGCAACATATGGATGAAGTAGCCTCCACGCATTTTTAAATTCTTCATGCCTGTCTTTGTATTTCCTTGTAGGTAATCCTAAGTGTGTGTACTAAAAGGGGACAATTGAACCCAAACTTATCTGTTGATCAAAAATTGGTTGACAACAGGTAGGGAATTTTATGTTGAGGGGATCGATGGTCCTAATGAAGGCCGAATGACCCGTATTGGCGATGGAAATGGACGAAACTTGTTGACCTTAGAACAGATATAAGGGGTGAAGGAGTGATCATATCCCTATATCACCACAATTTTTCGAATCCTTTTAATCCTATCTGGTGAATCCCGGAATAAAGATTAGTTATGGATTCACTTGAGATAGTTTTAACAACCTTGTGTGGTGTTCTGTATGTCTGATTCCCATTTCTCTTTTTACATTTTTTGTTCCCCCTCCCCTTTGCTCCATTCCTTATGTTGATCAGTGTGGAGTGTGGGAATGTGTCAGCATAGCCCTATGATGAAGCATGCCACTATTATTGGGAGAGGGCAATTTTTCTAACATGTTTGCTGTGGCTCTGGTTGGTGGGGCCCACCCTTTTTTGGTCTCCACTTTGATTACTCGTCCTTTGTGTGTTACTGGCATAGTACAGGTGCCTGCACTGAAGCTTGTTTACTGCGTAGGCTTGTTTTACTGCCTCTGGAACAAGATCAGAGAAAGAAGGCAAAATTACATCTTCCCCATGTAGGAGCTTACGGACATGCTCAGGTGGCCAGTTCCTCTCGGCCAGCAGGATATCACAACTAAGTTCATCCCAGAATATCACACTAATGGTGCACTCTATGTCTCCCTCAATCTGGATATTTAAATCATAAACCCTGTTGGGTGGGATAACGTGCCTGACCACAGTCTCAACTGCAATAGGGTCGCTAGTTGCTGTTGCATCCAGATGTTCTTTCAGACTCTGGCGACATATTGTGACCTCTGCCAGTGCTACCACTTCCCCTTTAATGTTACTGAGTATTATTGAAGAAACTGCATCAAAGTTACGCATACATTTCATCCCCAAGTCTAGGGCTTGTGCAGCCCTGTGCTCATTCTGAATTTGTTTAAACACTATAAATTGCAGCGCAGACTGTACCTGATATGGTGCAGACATCCACTGAGAGAACCATGTTTTTCCTGTGGTTCACATGGGGAAACAGAGCTTCCAGCTGATTTGTTTTCGGGGCCATCCAGAATGGAATTTTCTATTGTTCCATGGCCACTTTACACATGATCGAATGTACTGTATGTGGATTCATCCCAGTAACTGGTAACCAGGAGGTGTTGGTGGTGCTGAACGCGCTGATATGGTGTTCAGAGTTTGCATTACGAATCGAACAAGTCGTCTATATAGAGTTGCTATCTCAATGTATAGATTGCACAGATCAGCTGCCTGCATGTTTTGTATACCTGGGTGAGGTGTGTATGTGGCAAAAATAGGCCATGTTGGTCCTTTTGTTACCTAAGGGACCTAATCTCATGGGTTGTATTACGTGTGGTACAGCTCCATTAAACCACTTCTGATGTTCTTGATAAGTAAACAGTATTTCAAGATACTGGTATGCTTGGTACAGTTGTGGTATGTTTGCAATTCTGTATGTCTGGAAAGCGTATGATCTTTGGTCTTCCTGAGGAAAGGTGATCCAAGAGTAGAATGTTTCTGTTTGGTAAGCTTCACTACCTTCTACTATGAATGTGAAATCCCCACCCTCGTCTGTTAAACCATGGTCTACTAGATGTAGTGTTAATGCTTGCCTAGCATTCTCAGGAATGTCTTTGGCGTTATCTTCCCCCTCTTCTTCACCATCACTCTCATCCCTCCTCTAAGGTGGCAGGGCTAGTTGGAAAGCATCGTCCTCTTCATGAAGGGGCATAGCTTTCCTCACAGCCAAGTTGGGCAGCATGCAGCAGGCCAACACCATCTTACACACCTTGTCAGGGACATAACACAGGTATCCTACAGAGAGATGGAGGCGACAAAATCTTGCTTTCAGGAGTCCTATGGTGCGGTCAATCTCCATCCTAGTACGACCATGTGCCTCATTATAATCTCTCTCTGCATCTGTCCTGGGATTCCTCACAGGTGTTAGGAGCCATTGCATGTTGGGGTAGCCAGAATCCCCTGCAAAATTGGGTGAAATGATATTGTAAAAAAAACGCACATTTTTCTTGCATAAAGCCTGGCTGTTAGCTATGTAACTGATCCAGTGTCATACACACTCACCTATGAGTCAAGCTCTGTCCCCCTGTAGTTGTCCCATCACGTGTGGCACACTGCTGTTTCTCAGGAGAAATGAATCAGGACATTGACATGTGAAATGTACTGATCGGCAGTACACACCAATTGGACATTCATGGAGTGATAGTTTTTATGATTCTGATACACCTGTTCATTCACTCTTGGGGGAATAAGGGCTACATGGGGTCCATCAATGGCACCTATCACATGGGGGATTTTTGCAAATGTATAGAATCCTGATTTGATGGCGGTGAGATCAGCCCTTTGGGGAAACTGGACATAACTTTGGAAGTGTTGAACAAATGCATTCAGGAAATTGGACAGGATGTGTCTGAACATTGGCTGTGATACCCCTGCAGCCATGCCACTGTCACTTGAAATGAGCCTGTGGCCAGAAAATGGAGCACAGATAGTACCTGCACAGTTGTAGGTATGGCATGGTGATTCCTATTGCCCGGCTTCAGAACAGGATCCTTTACTGCACAGAGGTCAAGGATTGTAGCACGATTAAGTCGGTAAGTTATGATGATGTGCCGGCCTCCATGGTGGCCAGATCTACTAGGGGTCTGTAAACAGGTGGTGGTCTCCCTTGCCTGATGGTTCTGTACGTATGGGTGATGAAGGAACACATTTTGAGTTTGGACATATACTTGCACCACATGGTGACACAATTCATTTTTACGATGCAACACATATGTAACACACACAAATACAAAGAATGAGGTAGTACGTCAGGCTAATGTGTGGTGAGGTGTCTCAGTCATAATGGCATCACAGTGTAGACACACTTCCAACCATGGTTACCTGTTGGGGACCAGTACTCATGTCAGTACTCGACGAAGAAGGGAGAGGGAATGGGGCCATGGATGAGGTCCCTGGCCAGCCTATTGAGACATAGTGGATGCAAAATGGCACCCTCCTGCCATCCAGGTATTGTAGTGTGGAAGTGACTCCATTCCACTGGTGTTAGTTGTCATGGCGGTAGGCGTTGTTCACCGCCGTGCACCTGATCATTGGATTACATGATTGTCAATGGGGAACCTGGGCCAATCATGATCACCGCCGGTGGTGACAGTGCACACTGCCATGGTATTTACCACCATTTTGACAGCCCTTGACACTTGACCCCTGCACTATGAGAAGAGTAGAACTCCACTACGTGTGCTGCTGTGTCCTGACTCTGGCCCCTGACATGACGCGTGTTACAGGGGAACGGGCCCCGGCCTTCACCACAGAGGAGCTTGAGAAGCTGCTGGACGGGGTCCTACCCCTGCATGCCAAGTTTTATGGGTGACCAGAGGAGCAGTTGAGTTGCTATTTGCCCTCCTTAGATGTGTGTGAATGTGTCAGATGCCTATATACGTTTTTGTTTGCTGTGTGGCTGCTCACCCATTGTGTGTTTGTCAGTTTTGGCTTGAAATTTGTCCATATCAAGTGGATCATGACTGACACCAGGAAGACAGTGACCCACATCCTCGTCAGCAGCAGACTGGACTACGGCAACGCACTCTATGCAGGAATCCCAGCAAAACACCTCCAATGGCTCCAATGCATCCAAAACGCCTCAGCCCAACTCATCACCAACGCACCCCGCCACAGCCACATCACCCCTCACCTCAAAGAGCTCCACTGGCTTCCTGTCGACAAAAGGGTCACCTTCAAGCTCCTCACCCACGCACACAAAGCACTCCACAACGCCGGCCCCACCTACCTCAACGACAGACTCAATTTCTATACACCGACCCGCCAACTGCGATCCGCGAGCCTCACCCTCGCCACCGTCCCCCGCATCCAACGAACCACCTCCGGCGGCAGATCCTTCTCCTACCTCGCCGCCAAGACCTGGAACACGCTTCCTACCTACCTCCGACAGACTCAAGACCTACTCGCCTTCAGAAGACTCCTCAAGACCTGGCTCTTCGGGCAGTAGCAGTCTCCACCCCCCCCCTAACCCCCTTCAGCGTCTTGGAACCCTTACGGGTAAGTAGCACGCTCTATAAATGTCTGGGATTGATTGATTGATGCATGCCTCCATGGGCCATGTCAGTTTGAACGGGCATAGCATTTGTGAATGGGACACTTACACTGACGTCTGTTCCGTTACTCTGTGTGTACCATGCAGGTCAGCGCCCATCAGAAGAGGGGACAATGGCAAGCCATTGCAAAGAAAGTGCAGACCCTGAGGGTCTACAACTGGCGGAGCACCCACTGCAGGAAGCAGTGGGAGGACCTGAGGCGCTGGGCCAGGAAGACTGGAGAGGCCCAACTGGGGAGGGCCTCCCAATGAGGGAGTGGTGCCCATCAGACCCTAACCCCCCTAATGGCCCGCATTCTGGCGATGGCCTATCCGGATTTAGATGGGCACTTGAAGGCAGCACAGCAGCCACAAGGGGGTGAGTGCCAACACTGACATCAATCCACTATGATGAGCGTAGTTAGATGCTAAGGGGTGCATGCATAGTTGTGCCAGGCACATAGAGAGGTGTGTCCTTGCAGTCCTGCCCCCCTTCACGTCCGTGGGATATTGTCATAGCTAGGTTTGGCAAGGTCTGTAGGCCTGTGAGTGGTCCCCTGTTTGGCCCATTGTATTCAATGTAGCCTCTTGAACTTGCAGATGTGTTGGTTTGGCATTGTCTCTCATTGGTTCACTTCACAAAGTGCATCAGAGTAGTGGGTCAGGATGGAAATGTAGTGTACTGCGGGGTCATGCCTACCAGTTAGGGGCACTTTCATAACATGTGTTGTGTCTGCTGCAGGTTTGTGCCTGAGCTGGATGGGAGTGTATGTGTCCCAACATGTACATATTTCCTTGAATTGATATACTTCTTTCTTGTTATGTTTCCCCACCCCTGTGCTCTTGTGTCCCTGTGTACATTAGCATCATCTGGCGAGGGAGCTGTGGCACCGGCAATTGGTAATGCTGCAGCCCACGGTTCCCAGGAGGTAGAGTCGACCCATGCCAAGGGGACCTGTGGGTTGGAGGGAGAGGAGAGTACCACAGGGGAGGCAAATACCCCTGGAGGTAGTGACTCCGATACCTCTTCCAATGGCAGCTCCCTGGTGGTGGCAGCCTACTGGGCCCACCCGTTCTTTTTCGTCTTCTGCCACAATCATACCATCACCGCCCTCCCAGTTGCTACCCACCGAGTTGACCGTGCCCGCTCACCCAGGAGGGTGGGCATTTCCTTCGCCCCAGGAACCTCATCCTCTGCCCCAGTCAGCCCTGCTGCCCTCACGGAGGAGGCTATAGAACTCCTGAGAACCATCTCTGTAGGGCAAACAGCCATTGTGAATGCCTTCTAGTGGCTAGCATCCCAGATGCAGCAATGCGATGCATACCTGGAAGGCATTCAAGGTGCCATGTCTGGCCTACAGGGATCTTTTCAGGGTCTGGCCTCCTCTTTGATGGCAGCCAGTGTCCCTGGTCTTTCTGTTTAAAATTAGTAGATTCTGATTAGAAAGGGGTTAACAGGTCATATTTAGTATGGCCAGAATGGTAATACAAAATCCTGCTCACTGGTGAGGTTGGATTTAACATTACTATTTTACAAATGCTGCTTTTTAGAAAGTGAGTGTTTCTCTGCACTCAAAATCCTTCTGTGCCTTACAGCCTGTCTCCAATCCACGTCTGGGCTGTGCTTATTGACAGCTCCCTTGTGCATTTCACCCAGACAACCACAAACACAGGATGCTCAGTCACACCTGCACACATCTGCATACTGAATGGGTCTTCCTGGGATGGAACTTACATTTCAATGGACAGTGGCCTGCCCTCACACAATGGACTGCCAAACACCCTACTGGGAGCCTGGCAGGCAGGATCATACCGAAAGGGGACCTTGTGCACTTCTAAGTCACTTTTTGAAGTCTTCCCCACTTCAAAGGCACATTTAGTTATATAAACTGGGTGCCTGACCCTACCAACTCAGAAACTTCTTGATACAGACAGTCTGCACCAGAATCTGCAACCTACCAAGAGAAGCTACGTGGCTGCCCAAAGGACTCACCTGGACTGCTTTGCTACAAAGGACTGCTGCCTTGATGCTGCCTTGCTGGCCTCTGGCTCTGCTGAGAAGTGCTCTCCATGGGCTTAGATTGAGCTTGCCTCCTGTTCCTGAAGTCTCAGTGCCAAAAAGGCTTCATCTCTGCAAAGAAAGTCCTTGTGTGGTGAAAATCGACGAACAGCCTGCTGGAATTGACACACAGCATGCTCAGCAGTGAAAGAATCACTGCATCTCTGAACCAGAATGACGTAGCCCGGCTTCCCGAGTGGAGATCGTTGCAGCGCCAGCATTGCTACCGGAACTTCGACACACAGCCCACCGAATCAAAGCATTGCCGAGCTGGAACGACACAGCCTGACTTCCTGCAAGAGGAATCGATGCAACGCCTGTCATGCGACAGAAACTCCACTGCATCACTCACCGGATCGACGCAGCAACTGAGACTTCGTCCTGCACGCCCAGGATTTCCCTGCATCATCCCTGGGCATCAAAAGACCCCGCATCTCAAAGAGAATTCAAGCCTGGGTGCCGAAATCCGACGCATACCTTTCGTTTTCCACACATCTCCTCCTCTGCAGTCTTCGGACGTGTAGTTTTGACGCAAACCAGGTACTTTGTGCTTGCAAGAGACCATTGTTACTTTTAAGAACTAACGACTCTTTTTATCATTTCAAAAGTGATATTTGAACGAGTACTTATCAAATCTTGATCATCTTGACCTGCATTTAATCAGATAAATATCTTATATTTTTCGAATTCTGTGTGGTGTCTTACTTTAATGTTCTCACTTTGTTACTGCATGATTTATTGCATAAACACTTTACCCATTGCCTTCTAGTTAAGCCTGACTGCTCAGTGCCAAGCTACCAGAGGGTGGGCACAGGATAATTTGAATTGTGTGTGACTTACCCTGACTAGGATTGTGATCCTTATTTGGACAAGACAAGGGTGTATACCTCTGCCACCAAGAGACCCCATTTCTAATACCCACGAACTTGCAATAACATGTAATATGAACTAGATGTGAATTAGACCCTACTACCCTAGCATGATGAACTTAATCTCTAACCTAAGGTGAGCTAGGCATGTTAAACCTAATCTGTCAGTACCATGCCCATGAGAAGAGCCTCATTACCTTGAAATGAAGTCTCTAGATCAGACTCCCTGTGGACACGAAGACTGGCTCAGCATCAAGGCGATGTGTAGCATAGATAGCGTTGATGGCATCTGGTAGTCTGATTATCTTGTCTGTGTGAGATGTATTTATACAGATCTGTTAGGACCACTGACACAGGTATGTTCCCAAACAATAGATAAGAAAGCATGCTTGGGGCAGCAATTATATAAACAATTCCCTGAAAAGGGAACTCCCCTTTTCTTACATTTTGGCCATACTGTGACCAAAGCAGAAGATTACAAAACAGTACACAGACCCTCAAGAAAAGAAAGAAAAGGACAAGACAGACCCTGTTTATAAGAGAAAACTGAAAACTGATAGTGACATTGCTGGATACCAGTTAGAAAACAGTTCAGGTGTCAACTGCTATGTCAATGTCATTGTCAACATACTATTCTATTTACCCCATGTAGTAAACCAAATTGAACAAATGTCAGGTAAGAGAATGTGTTCTGCTCTATATAGTTTGGTAGAACATCTAATGAATGACAGAACTATAACACATTCTTCTTCAGTGATCCCAGATCTTTTAGATATACATTCTGGTTCTATAATATTTACTCTGAACACTCAGCAGATGCACAAGAATTTATTATGATGATGCTTGGTGTTGTAGAGCGAGAAGAAGTAAATACTGATGATCTTTTTGGGCTCAGTTACAAATGGACATATGATTGTGAAGAATGCTCTCATACATGTACCACTGACATCAACTCTGAACAATTTCTTTACTTAACATTACCAGATTGTAAAAGTGTGCCTTTCTACAAACTGTATAGAAACACCTACAAAAATATGACCTGCCCAAACTGCACAGCAGACCTTTTCTCTACATGATTTCAACAAAGAACAGGAAAATATGTTATTGTAATGGTGTAATGATGCAGAGCAGACAGTTTGTAACTGGAAACCGAATTTACAAACTTCAAAGCAGGGCAAATATCATTTTCAGGAACAAAGTTCACTATTTAGGCTATCATATTTCATGAAGGAGTTAATGGAACCTCTGAACACTACACTGTGTATTTGAAAAGCAAAAGCAGATGGATAGAATGCAATGACCAACCTAAAGTACAAACAACAAATTCCCTTCAAACTACCTAATTCATATCTTCTGTTTCAACAACCAAAGTTCTAACACAAAATAATGATTAAAGAAGTGGACACAGTGGCCCGTATTTATACTCCGTTTGCGCCGAATTAGCGTCGTTTTTTTCGACGCAAATTCGGCGCAAAACTAACGCCATATTTATACTTTGGCGTTAGACGCGTCTAGCGCCAAAGTATGGGCAAATAGCGTCATTTTTTGGCGTGAACGCCTTCCTTGCGTTAATGAGATGCAAGGAAGGCGTTCCCGTCTAAAAAAATGACGGTGACGCAAATGCGTCGTATTTATACTCCCGGGCAAAAATCACGCCCGGGAGTGGTCGGGTCAAAAAACCCCGCATTTGCGCCACTTTTTAACGCCTGGGTCAGGGTAGGCGTTAAGGGGCCTGTGGGCTCAAAATGAGCCCACAGGTGCCCTCCCATGCCCCCAGGGACCCCCCCTGCCACCCTTGCCCACCCCAGGAGGACACCCAAGGATGGAGGGACCCATCCCAGGGACATTCAGGTAAGTTCAGGTAAGTATAATTTTTTATTTTTTGTAATTTTTTTTGGTGGCATAGGGGGGCCTTATTTGTGCCCCCCTACATGCCACTATGCCCAATGACCATGCCCAGGGGACATAAGTCCCCTGGGCATGGCCATTGGGCAAGGGGGCATGACTCCTGTCTTTACTAAGACAGGAGTCATTTAAATGGCGTCTGGGCGTCGAAAAAAATGGCGCAAATCGGGTTGAGGCGATTTTTTTGCCTCAACCTGACTTGCCCCATTTTAAGACGCCCTAACGCCATTTTCCCCCTACGCCGGCGCTGCCTGGTCTACGTGGTTTTTTTCCACGCACACCAGGCAGCGCCGGTCTGCTAGCGCCGGCTAACGCCATTCCATAAATACGGCGCCCGCATGGCGCTTCAGAATGGCGTTAGACGGCGCTAAATGTTTTGACGCTAAACTGCGTTAGCGCAGTTTAACGTCAAAAAGTATAAATATGGGCCAGTGTTTCCTATATCAGTTTTATAGATATTATTCTGCCAATTAAAGGTAATGTCTTTAAAAAACATCTTCAAATCTCAAGAGACCTTTTAATGTTGCAGAAAGAAGTCAATATTATAAGTAAATGCAGTACAGACAAATTAAGGTCTGAAACTGGAAGGGTATTCCTATTACAACAAACTCAAGATCAAGCAATACAATTAATTCTAAACTAAAGAAAAAGTCCCCTTTTGTTTCTCCAACCAAACTTGTACATGCTAATTAACGAAAAGTGTATGTTTCTGTGAACATGGATTATGAGCACTGTAGACATCATTTGGCCTAGCAGGGATGATGTTTCAATTGGGTCTGTAAACTTCAACAGTACTTCATATTATTTTCGGATATTGTTCCAGCTATCATTACTGAAAAAAAATATTACATACAGCTTGTTTAGATGACTATAGTAACAAGAGTGAATGATAGTAATTAATGAAATTTAGTGTGTGAAGCATAGTATCACTTATTTGTTGTGATCCACTGAGCAGCTTTGTTTTTTTTCATAATCCATTAATTGTTTTTCCCCACTGTTCAAAGATGATGCTGCATACAAACCATTGTTTAAGATGAAGGAGTATATAAGCTCAGAATAGTAAAATAATCAAAATGATATATGTACTACAGTGCAATGCATTCTTACAGTGATGACTATTGTAATATTTGTTTATCTTTGAACATTAAATACTAATACTTTTTATCTTATTTCTTTCTTTTCCAGTGCCAGATGGAGTTCAACAAACATAGACATATCATAAAAGATCTGTATGGAGAGTGTTTATAAATATATGGTGCTTCTGCTATACTTACCCATTAGTTTCCTCTCTCTGTTTTGCATTTCTATATCTGTGTAAAATTAAAAAGTTTCAACTAGTCATACACTCAGTCATTCATGCATAAATGTACTCATGTACTCAGTAAATATCCAGTCCATCTCTCAAGCACTCACTCACTCATCCATACATGAAATCATGCACACAGTTAGTCACCATGCAGCATTTGTACATTAATTTACCATATACACACTCATATACTCAGCCACTCACTCATGTACTCACTCACTCACCCATACATTCACTCATGCACTCAATCACCCATATACACACTTATTGCCTCAGTCACTCACTTGTGCATGCACTCATGCACTCACTGACTCACCCATACATGCACTCATGCAATCAGTCACTCAACCATACATGCACTCACTCACTCATACATGCACTCATATGCAATCTCACATACACACTCACACACTCATTCACTAACTCATGCATGCACTCATGCACTCACTCACCTGTACATGCAGTCATGTAGTCAATCACCCAAACCCATACTCATTCAATGAGTTGCTCACTCATTCATCCACTCATGCACTCACTCACACATACATGTACTCATGTACTCAATCACCCATACATGCACTCATACACTTGGTCAATCATTCATAGACATACTTATACACTCAGTCACTCAGTCATACACACACTTATAAACTCACTCATTCACTCGTGCACACATGCATGCACTCACTCATACATGCACTCATACAGTCAATCAATCACTCATTCAGACATTCATACACTCATTAACTCACTCATGCATGCTTTTTTACACTCACTCACTCAATCATACATCCACTCACTCATTCATTCACCCACACATACATGCACTCATACACTCAGTCAATCCCCCATATGCACACTAATCCATTCAGTCACTTATTCATGCATGCAGTCATGCACTCATGCCCTCAGCCATTTACCCATATATGCACTCATGAACTGAATCACTCATTCATGAACTCATGTACTCACTCACTGATGCAGGCACTTAGTTACTCACTTACACATAAACCATACAAACAGCATTCTTTTCATCTTTTTTTAACTGCGAAAGGCGGTTCTCAAAATAACCATTTTTTTTGTCTTTTGTGAAACTAGTTTTTTTTATTTTATTTAAAAATTGAGATTATTTGGGCATTTATTGAAAAATAAATGACCACAAGGTGAAAAAAACATTGTAACCAGCAATGTCAAAATCCAAGTTGAAAATGTTTTATAAATGAAGAGAAATTAACATTTATGCTGGCCTTCAACATGAGCAATAGTTTCCAAAACTTACTTTGTTAGTTAGCAGCTACTGTCAAACACTTTACACAAAATGACTATGGCTCTGATTACAACCCTGGCAGTCGGTGATAAAGCAGCAGTAATAGCGCCAACAGGCTGGCGGTAAAAAAATTGGAATCATGACCACAACGGAAACCGCCAACACAAACAGCCACTTTAACAACTTGACGCCACAGTGGTAGCAACAAACACCAAGGCGGTAACCATCAACAGCCAGGCAGAAGACAATTTACCGCCCACTGCATTACAACACGCCTATCTGCTAGCTTTTCCGGGGTGGTATCAATGCCATCAAAAGCACGGCAGAAACAGAACACAGTAGGGAAATGACTCACCTCTCGACAATCAAGGAAGAACCAGGTTGCCATGGAGCCCGAACTGCAGGTGTTTTCCATGCTGGTTTACCATCTCATACACAAGGAACATGAATGCTGGCGAAGACGACCACGTTGAGTACTGCACCTAGCACAAAGGGGGGGGGAGGAAAAAGAGAGTGACACACATTTGCAACACGCAACAACCCCACCCCCACCCTCACCCCCAACACCATACACACAAACACATGCAACAACATTACATATACACCCCTAACCCTCAGGAATAAGGCAAGGGCAAAAGGGATGGAGTAAAATAAGTGTAATATTAGTAATTTTGAGAAAAACGTTCTGAAAGCAATAAACAGTATGTACAATATATACAATATAAACAAAAGGAGGGACAATGCACATTCCAATAAATCTGTGGCTCACTGGGCCGAAACACATAGGCCAAGGCCACACTTGACTCCTGCCTTAATACGGTGAGAACACTGAAGGGGCATAAGGTCAAAAACACGGAGACACCTCAGGGGGATGGGGCATGGGGGGGCATCTCAGCCGGAAGATGGTATAACACCACTGGCCTGGAGGGGGCTCCATGCCCACTGCTCGGTCCCAGGGAGTGCAAGGTCACAGTCTCTCAAGTGGGTGGTTTGCCCACTGCTTGGTCCTGGGAAGTGAAGGGCCACAGTCTCCCAAGTGTGTGCCAGTTTTCCACTGGTTCTGGAGGGGGCCTTGTGCCCAGTGTGCTTCATCCTGGCAAGGAGGGTCCAGGTGGATGCCTTCTTCCACTGGTTCTGCAGGGGCATTGTGCCCAGTGTGCTTTATCCTGGCAAGGAGGGGCTTATTGGATGCCTTCTTCCACTGGTTCTGAAGGGGGCCTTGTGCCTAGTGTGCTTCATCCTGGATGGGGCAAGGTCACAGTCTCTCACCTGTGTGTCACACCGACAGGTGTTGCAGGGTCCAGGACGCACTGCAGTCCATGTAGTCACCAATACACAGTGCTCCCCAGTGGTGATGGCTGCTCAGTGGATGCCAGTTGCGCTGCAGGTGTTGGTGCAGGCACTGGTGGTTGTAGCCTCCAGGCCTTCACCTGCAGCATCGGACGGCTGCCCAGTGGGGCTGCTGCTGCTGGTAGTGGTTCTGCTGGCGGCGAGGCAGGTGGCGGTGCTGGTCGCGGTGCAAGTGGCGGTGCTGGCAGTGGTGGTGGTAGCCTTCAGCTGCAGCCTCGGACGGATGCCTACTGGGGCTGCTGCTGCTGACAGTGGTGCTGTTGGTGGCAGGGCAGGTGGCAGTGCTGGCTGCTTTGCAGGTGGCGGTGCTGGTCGTGATGCAGATGGCAGTGCTGGCCGCGGTGCAGGTGGTGGTGCTGGCAGTGGTGGTGGTTGCCTCCAGGCCTTCACCTACAGCCTCGGATGGCTGAAGTGCCAAATCTGGTGTTCTGTGCCCCTTCCTGCCCATGGCAGATGGTGGTGCCTCCTTGCTTCTGCCAGCTGAAGTCTTTGGTGGTCATTACAACCCTGCTGGTCGGTGTTAAAGCGGCGGTAAAACCACCAACAGGCCGGCGTTGGAATCACGACCGTGGCTGAAACCGCCAACATAGACAGTCATTTTAACACTCTGACCGCCAAGGCGGTACAAACAAACACAGCAGCGGTAACCGCCAACCGAGGTGAACAGAGGTGGAAGGGAGTAGGGAAGAACAGAAGAGGAGAGGAGAGAAGAGTCAGGAACAGAAGAGAGAAGAGTCAAGAACAGAAGAGTCAAGAACAGAAGAACAGAAGAGTCAAGAACAGAAGAACAGAAGAGAGAAGAGTCAAGAACAGAAGAGAGAAGAGCCAAGAACAGAAGAGAGAAGAGGCAAGAAGAAGGGTAAAGAAGAAGAGGAGAGAAGAGTCAAGAAGAGGAGTCAGGCAGAAGAGGAGAGACCAGAGAAGCAGAGGGGAAAGAAAGAACACGCAGGTCGGGGTGCAGAGGACAAAGAAGAACACAGATGAAGAACACTGATGAAGAAAGAAGAAAGAACACGCAGGTCGGAGTGCAGAGGAGAAAGAAGAAACACAGATGAAGAACACAGATGAAGAACACAGAAGAAGGACAAAGAAGAAGAGAGAACACGCAGGACGGGGTGCAGGGAAGACAGAAGAACACAGATGAAGAACACAGATGAAGAATACAGAAGAAGGACAAAGAAGAAGAGAGAACACGCAGGACGGGGTGCAGGGAAGGAAGAAGAACACAGATGAAGAACACTAATGAAGAAAGAAGAAAGAACACGCAGGTCCGGGTGCAGAGGAGAAAGAAGAAACACAGATGAAGAACACAGATGAAGAACACAGAAGAAGGACAAGGAAGAAGAGAGAACATGCAGGACGGGGCGCAGGGAAGACAGAAGAACACAGATGAAGAACACAGATGAAGAACACAGAAGAAGGACAAAGAAGAAGAGAGAACACGCAGGACGGGGTGCAGGGAAGAAAGAAGAACACAGATGAAGAACACAGATGAAGAAAGAAGAAAGAACACGCAGGTCGGGGTGCAGGGAAGAAAGAAGAACACAGATGAAGAACACAGATGAAAAAAGAAGAAAGAACACGCAGGTCGGGGTGCAGAGGAAAAAGAAGAACACAGATGAAGAACACAGATGAAGAACACAGAAGAAGACCAAAGATGAAGAAAGAACCAAGAAGAGAACGCGGTGAGGAAGAGGAGCGGGCCGAGGAAGAGCAGAACACGCAGCAAGAGGGCTGCAGAAGAGGAGCAGAGAGCGAAGGGAAGAAGGACAGCAGAGGTGCGGAGAGAGGTTGGAGGAGAGAGCGGAAGGCAGAAGACAGAGGTACAGGAGAAGAGAGGTGAGTAGCGCGGGGCTGGGCGGGGGGAGTACTTACTTTTTTAGCAGGTCTTACTGGGAGGTGTCAGGAGCCTGGGCCGGTGGAGCTGCAGCGGCAGGGGGAGCGACCTACCCTCGGGTCAAGGGTCGCTAATTCTGCTGCGCAGCGGGCGCCTTAAGAGGGAGGGGGGAGGAGGGGGTCAGCTGGGGGCGGGGGGCAGGAGGGGGGTGACAAATGGGAGCAGGGGGGGCGGGGCCGAGCAGGAGGTGGCGGCGGGAAAGCGGAGGGTGGGGGGGTCAGGTAGAGGGGAGGGGAGAAAAGATAGGGGAGGGGGTGTTACAGAGGTGGAGGGGAGTAGGGAAGAAAGATAGGGGAGGGGGGTTTACAGAGGTGGAGGGGAGTAAGGAAGAACAGAGGTGGAGGGGAGTAGGGAAGAACAGAAGAGGGGAGGAGAGAAGAGTCATGAACAGAAGAGAGAAGAGTCAAGAACAGAAGAACAGAAGAGTCAAGAACAGAAGAACAGAAGAGTCAAGAACAGAAGAACAGAAGAGAGAAGAGTCAAGAACAGAAGAGAGAAAAGCCAAGAACAGAAGAGAGAAGTGCCAAGAAGAAGGGTAGAGAAGAAGAGGAGAGAAGAGTCAAGAAGAGGAGTCAGGCAGAAGAGGAGAGACCAGAGAAGCAGAGGCGAAAGAAAGAACACGCAGGTTGGGGTGCAGAGGACAAAGAAGAACACATATGAAGAACTAGAGAATTGAGGCACAGTAAAATGAAGAGATTTGCCCACGATTACACATTGTGGCGTGGTGAAATAGATAAAATCAGATTGTGAGTGATTTCTTTGATTATTAGCATAATTATAATCTGATTTGAATTGCAGTAACATTTTGTAAGATCAACTAACTCCATTACAATAAACAATTATCAGCAATGCAAATCATGTTGACTCTTGAAACTAGCCTATGAAAGAGGGCAATGGCATAATAGGGCCACTGATATCTAGAACTCTTATAGCCCATGTATAATTAAAGTTCTGCCATATTCAGAACCCTGCTGTAATAAAAAAGCTGCCTTAAACAGATCTCAAACAAAGAGGGCCCTTGCCTAGTCAGAGAATGCAAATATTCCAAGATTTGACATAAATTGAGCCTTGGTATAGTGAGAGTCTGGTACAATCGGAGAAGTGGCATAATCAGAGCCTTGCTAGCATCGACACCACGCCATAGTGTGAGTGGGTGTTAACACAGCCCTAATATGAAAACACCACCGTAATGGCACTAACAGATTATTTATAGGAAAAATTAAATTCTGAAGCGTAGCGTCCTTGGGCAAGCAGACATTAAAAAAAATAAAAATAAAACTCCACACCCCCGAATGAAACCCAGGATATACATCTCATAAACCTAGCTTTTCAAAAGTTCACTTCCTCACAAGCAGAGTACTCTCAGTGGAACAGAGCCAACCCTAAAAAATAGGCAATGTGTCTGGATAATATATTGCTCTACCAAACATAATTTTATGTTCTATTCCGTTAAGCATAGTTCACCCCATGACTGATTAAATGGGAGTCTAATAAAAGGGGAGGGGGCTTTGTGCCCAGAGTGCTTCATCCTGCCAAGGACAGAGGTAGTGGATGTAAATCTCCACTGGTTCTGGAGGGGGCTTTGTGCCCAGAGTGCTTCATCCTGCTCGTGGCGGCCTCAGTAGCTTCGGAAGTGGTGGCACTCACTGGCCTGTGGTGCTTGTTGCGACGGTGTCCTGTTCAGCGGTGCTGGTGGCGGTGGTGTCCTTGGCAGTGGTCCTTGTTGCGGTGGTGTCCTGTTCAGCGGTGTTGATGGAGGCGGTGTCCTGTTCAGTGGTGCTGGCGGCGGTCTTGTCCGCCGTGCAGGTTTTCGCAGACTTGCTTGTTTTACTGTGCCCCTTCCCCACCTAGGATGGTGTTGCAGCTGTCTTCACACTCCCAACTGTACCCCTGGGAGAGGCTTTGGTGGAAGATGTTTTGCCTCTCTCCCGCCGGGCACTGGCCAACTTTTTGTGCTTTTGAGGTGGGGGACTGTCTGTGGTCTGGCTCCTTGGCACACTGGCTGCCCTGCTGCCTGGCGCACTCCAGAAGCCAGTTACTACTGGCACCACTGTTCCCGCAGATGTTGTGGCTGAGGCTCTGGGTTGTGACCTGGAAAGGTGGGCCCTAGGACACTGAAGAGGTGTGGGAGGTGAGAAGAGGTCAAGGTTGGACAGGAAAAGTTTTTTTGACACACTGGGACGGGTAGATGGAGGGGTTTTGGGAGTGGAGGAAGAGGTAGTGGTTGTAGGCGTGTACGTTTGGTGACTTTGGCTGAAGGTGCATGGGCTGGAGGCTGTCGTGAGGTGGATGGCTGTTGGGTGGGTGTGTGGCTTCATTTGTGTACCTTGGGAGGTGGGCTCACAGACACATTGGGAGAGGAGACAGGGGATGTGTGAATGGTAGTGGGGTGGTGAGTGCACGTGAGCCGGTGTGGTGGTGGGTGTGCTGGTGATGGAGGTAGTGGCTGACGATGTAGTGCATGCAGGTGTGAGTGGAGACAAGACTGGGAGGGAGGAGGGAGACGACGAGGAGGGGGACACAGTGGAGGCAGTGGCTGTTGGTATGTCTGCATGTGTATGATGCTTGCGTGAGTGCCTGTGGGATGTGTGGTGCTTATGTTTGCCTGAGTTTCCCTTGTGTGTTGACGTGTGTACATGCGTGTCTGATGGTGTGCTTGGGATAGGCTGAGGTACAGGGGTTTGGGTCTGAGTGGAGGAAGTTAGAGGGGGGAGGCTAGAGACAGGGACAGTGGCTGCCATCAGTGCTGAGGCCAGAGTCTGAAAAGCTCGCTGTTGGGCTGCCTGACCAGAATGAATGCCCTCCAGGTATGCAGTGGTCTGTTGCAAATGCCTCTCTACACCCTGGATGGCATTCAAAATGGTAGACTGCCCAACAGTGAGGGACCTCAGGAGGTCAATGGCCTCCTCACTGAGGGCAGCAGGGCTGACTGGGACAGAGGCTGAGGTGCCTGGGGCGAAGGAGATGCCCACCCTCCCGGGTGAGTGGCCATGGGGCACACGCTGAGGGGCTGCTGGGAGGGCGGTGCTGGTAGGGGGGTGGCGGCTGTACCTGTAGATGCGGGGGCACAGAGGGCCCCGCCAGCGCAAGGGAGCTCCCATCAGAAGAGGAGTCGGTGTCACTGGTCTCAGCTCCTGTGCCCACAGTGGAGCTCCCCTCGCCCTCCGTCCCACTGGTGGCTTCTGACTCTGTTGTGTCGCCCTCAAGGGCCAAGTGGAATGCAGCTCCCTCCTGCTCCGGTGGCACTGCTCCTCCACCTGATGATGCTAATGCACACAAGAACAGGGAGACTACAAAAAGGGGGGAAAGACAGAAGAAAGACATGTTGAGTGCATCCAATAGCGCTACCATTGGCAGACACTACAGACACAGAAGCCCCCTGCACTACGCCGTGCACTTAGAGTTCCCTAATTAATCACAGGGAAATGGGTTACAAGGCCTATGCTCTATTGCTGCACACATGGAAGTCATAGGATCTTGACTAGGTGTAGTTGGCTCTGAACACAGGTGGGGTGGGGTGCAACAGGGCCTGCCTAAAGAAGGGACCTTGCCTACTAAACTCGCCCTGGCCTAGGGGTACCCACAGCTCACCTCCCCCACCCAGACACCTACAATGCACGCTGAGTCAGCAGAATGAGAGTGTACTCACCCCCTTGTGGCTGCTGTGATGCCCTCAAGAGCCCATCCAACTTCGGATACATCACTGCCAGAATCCGGAACATCAGGGGGGTCATGGTGTGATGGGCATCCCTCCCACGTTGGGAGGCCATCCCCAGCTGGGCCTCCGTCGTCTTCTTGCTCCAGCGGTGAATGGTCTCCCATCTTTTCCGGCAGTGGGTGCTCCGTCTGTGGTGGACGCCCAGGGTCCGGACTTCCTTGGCAATGGCACGCCAAATATCCTTCTTCTGGTGGGTGCTGACCTACAGGAATAGTACAGGGGAAAAGGAGAAGATATAACCGTCCGCACCGTCACAGTCATTGGCCCGCATCCCTACCCTTGCCATGATGCACATGCACTCACCATCGTATCATGCACGCCTCATTCCCTCCCCACTATCTTTCATCAACACCACTCCAAACAGGCATTGCTCATACAGCATGCTCACAGTGTACTCACCTGTTTGTCTGGAGGACCGTAGAGTAGCGTGTACTGGGGGAGGACCCCATCCACTAGATTCTTCAACTCCTCCGTGCTGAAGGCAGGGGCCCTTCCCCAGACACACAAGCCATTATCTCTTCCAGACTAAGGTCACAGCAGCACTTGCAGTGTAGGTCCTCTCCTGTAGAAGATCAGGTATCAAGTGATTGAACAGAGAGAAAATGGCGGGCACATCTGCGGCGCTGCGTACCGTCACCGCTGGCGTACATCGTCATTGGCTCCTGTGACCCATAGGGTCCAATGTTAACCAATGCAGGATTGCGCTGCGGTCTTCAACCGCCTACTGCGACGGTATACAACGCCAGCACAGTTACCTCATATCTCCTGGTCTCAATTTACAGGTCAGGCAGCCGCCATTTCAGGGGCCCACATGGCATTGTTTTGGACTGCGTCACACATATCTAGGTCGTGCTTAAACACTAATACAGCCATATGTCGATTTGCAAACATTTTCCGATTAAGTTGTGTTTACGTACCTCAGAGTTGGTTGACTCTCTGCTCGCTGTTCTCCTCCATAGGCAACGTCCACTGGGGCAGGTGAGGAGATGGCGGCATCCTCCGGTGTACAGACCGCTGGTGGACCTGTCGACAATGGAGGAGCGACATGTGATCATCACCTACAGACTTGATCGGACCACAATCCTGGAACAGTGTGCCCAGCTGGAGCCAGACCTGATGTCAGCCATCCACCATCCCACTGGAATCCCCCCCTCTAGTGCAGGTGCTGTCAGTACTCCATTTCCTAGCAAGTGGGTCTTTTCAAACAACAGTGGCCATGGCATCAGGGATGTCCCAGCCTATGTTCTCCAATGTGTTGTCCAGAGTGTTGTCTGCCCTGCTGAAACACATGCGCAACTCCAGAGGCACCGTGTGTGGCTATTAGGTGAGGACATGGACCCATTACAGTGTGACTATGTGTCTGGGTATGGGGATGTCCCTAAGAGTTAGTGTGTGTCTAACAGTTGTCCCTCGCCATTTGCAGGTGACTCTGGTTGCCCCAACCTGTCATGGCTACTGACCCCAGTGAAGAATCACAGGACAAGGGCAGAGGAACGCTACAATGAGGCCCATGGGCGGACTAGGAGGATTATAGAGAGGACCTTTGGCCTCCTGAAGGCCTGGTTCCGGAGCCTCCATATGACAGGTGGTTCCCTATTCTACTCACCAAAGAAGGTGTGCCAGATCATCGTGGCCTGCTGTATGCTTCACAACTTGGCTTTGCGACGACAGGTGCCTTTTCTGCAGGACGAAGGTCCAGATGGAGGTGTTCTGGCAGCTGTCGAGTCTGTGGATAGTGAAACAAGGAAGCAGAAGAAGAGGACATAGACAATTGGAACACGGTGATCCAGCAATACTTCCAGTGAGACACGGTAAGAAGACAACACTGCCTGCTACATCTGATTTAATTCTCCGACCTCCTATCTGTCTGTCATTTTCACCCACTGTATGGACACTCAGTTGTCACTTTCCCTTTCGAATTCACAGATGTGGGTCCCACTGTGTGACCTCTGCTTTGTTTCCGCATGGACTAAAGCTGTGTGACATAGGTATGTTGACATTACATTGGATATATCATTTTGCCATAGTTATTGGTAATACACAGTTTCGAAAGCATAGACTGACTCCAGATTGTTTTGTGATTTAAGGGTGTTTATTTAAGTGCTAAATAGTGGAGGTGGTTTTAAAATGGTCAGGGGTGATGGTGGAGGAATGTCCATGGCAGAGTCCAGTCTATTAGTCTCACAGGTGCATTGTCCAAAGGGGCATAGGAAGTGGAGCTAGGGCAATTTAAGTATGGACAGGGTGACAAAGTGGGACAGAAGGATGACAATCAGGGTGGTCTCATTTCTTGGTGGGGGTCTTAGCATTGTTCTCTGTCTTTGTCCTGGATCTAAGGGACCGCTTGCGGGGTGGTTCTCCATCTGCAGGGGGTGGGGTGCTGGTGTCGTGGTCCTGTGGCGGTGCCTCCTGTCCACTAGCTCCGGCGGAGGTGGTGGGCAGTTCATCGTCCAGGCTAGTGTCAGGGGCCCCTTGTTGTGCCACAGTGTCCCTCCTGGTGTTGACGAGTTCCTTCAGCACCCCTACAATGGTGACCAGGGTGGAATTGATGGATTTGAGTTCCTCCCTGAACCCCAGATACTGTTCCTCCTGCAGCCGCTGGGTCTCCTGAAACTTGGCCAGTACCGTTGCCATTGTCTCCTGGGAATGGTGGTAGGCTCCCATGATGTTGGAGAGGGCCTCATGGAGAGTGGGTTCCCTTGGCCTGTCCTCCCCCTGTCTCACGGGAGCCCTCACAGTTCACCTGTTTCCCTGGGCATCTGTCCCCTGAAACGTGTGCCCACTACCACTGCCCCCAGGTCCCTGGTGTTGTTGGGGTGGTGGGTTAGCCTGGGTTCCCTGTAGTGGTGGACACAAAGCTGCTTGACGTGTCCTGTGGACAGAGGTATGGGCCCGCTGGGTGGGTACTGTGCTGGTGTTTACAGAGGAGGGAAGGTCTGTAGTAGACTGTGCCAGCGTGAGGGGAACCGACTGTCCCGAGGTCTCAGATGGGCCGGGGTGGTCATCTAGATCCAGTTGGACAGAGCTGCTGTCATCACTGTGGGCCTCTTCTGTGGGTGGAGTGGACATGTTTGGACCCTCCTGTCCAGTGACGTTGGGTAGGGGCCCTGCAGGGGTGTAAAGGCATGATTATTGCATCTGTGTGTGCCATGGTGTACAATGGGTGGGTGACCCTGTACCTCAGTGCTTCCATTCTTGTGTGGGACCTTCTGTGATAATGGTTTAGCGGGGTGTATGGGTATGTGCAGTGGCCATGTTTTAGTGATGGGTGTCCATGCTTTGGTGTTACATGCAGGGCTTGAATTTGGGATGTGTGGTTTGTGATAGTGGGACATGTGTGAGGAGTTGGAGTGATGGGGGTGAGGTCGAGGGTGGAGGTATGTGATAGCATGCAGGTAGGGTGGGGGATGAAGTGATTAAAGGTTTGACTTACCAGAGTCCATTCCTCCAGCTACTCCTGGGAGGCCCTGAGGATGCAGTCTAGCCAAGACCTGCTCGTCCCATGTTGTGTGTTCTGTGGGAGGAGGTGGGGGTCCGCTGCCAGTGCTCTGAACCGCAATCTGGTGTCGTGAGACCACGATTCGCACATCCCCCCGTAGGTTGTTCCACCTCTTCCTGATGTCATCCCTAGTTCATGGGTGCTGTCCCACTGCATTGACCCTGTCCACAATTCTGCACTATAGCTCCATCTTCCTAGCTATGGTGGCTTGCTGCACCTGTGATCTGAATAGCTGCGACTCTACCCGAATGATTTCCTCCACCATGACCCTGAGCTCCTCCTCAGAAAACCTGGGGTGTCTTTGCGGTGCCATGGGGTGGTGTGGGTGATGTGTGGGGTGGTGTGTGTTGTGATGTGTGGGGTGATATTATGGGATTTGTAGTGTGAGGTGTATGGATGTTGTGTGAGTGATGGTGTTGAGTGCCTGTGGATGTAATTGTTCTTTCTGGTGGTGTCTCTCTCTGGCCTTCTGTCGCAATTGTTGTCATAGGGGTTTGTGGATGATGTGGGTGTGTGTTTTATAGTGTATTGGGTGTGTGGGAGTGGTGTGTGTATGTGTATCAGGTTTGTGTATTTCGATTTGTCCAATGTGGTAGTGTTTTGTAAAAGTGTGTGTATTTTGAGCGCGGCGGTGTGTACCGCCAAAGGAATACCACGGTTGAAAGACCGCCTCGTGGATTCGTGCGTCGTGATAGTGTGGGCATATTCCTGTTGGCGTGACAGTGGAGGTTTTGTTATCATCAGTTTATCACTGACCTTTGGTGTGGCGGACTTGTGTGGGTGTCTAGATTTTGGCGGATTCCAAGCTGTGGGTCATAATGGCTGTGGCGGAATTCCGCGGCTGCGGTGGTGTGTTGGCGGTCTTCTACACGGCGGTAAGCAGCTTTTACCGCCAATGTTGTAATGACCCCCTTTGTCTTGCCCTTGCTGGCTGGTTGTGCTTCCTTCCCCCTGCTGGCTTGTGTCCCTTTCTTGCCCTTACTAGGTGGTGGACTCTTTTTGGCCTTGGCAGGTGGTGCTTGCACACTGGCTGGGCGGACGGGTGCCTCATTGGAGCCTCTCACACCTGCAGTAGCTGCAGAAACCACAGTGGCCGAGTGGCAGAGGACTAGGTGGCTGAGGTGCTTGGGTAGGTTCTGGCCACCCTGCCCCAAAGTGAGGGACAGGTGGTGGGGAGGGGTAGGGAATAGGTCAATGTGTGCCAGGAAAAGCTTCTTAGGGACACTGGCGCATGAAGAGGGTGAAGGTTTGGGAGTGGAGGAAGAGGGAGTGGTTGTAGGAGGTCTCAGTCTGCTGTGTTTGGGTGCAGGTGCATGGGCTGGATGCTTTTGTGGGGTGAATGGCTGTTGGGTGTGTGTGTGCTTGTGTTTGTGTACTTTGGGAGGGGGGTCACAGACACAATGGGAGAAGACACAGGGGACGTGTGCAATGATGTGGGGGTGGTGACTACCAGTGAGGGGCGTGTAGTGATAGACGTGATAGAGATGGAGGTAGTGGATGAGGATATAGCGCATGCAGGTGTGAGTGGAGACGCTACTGGGAGGGAGGTGGACGATGAGGAGGAGGGGGACACAGTGGAGGCATTGGATGTTGGTGTGTCCGCATGTGGATGGTGCTTGTGTGAGTGCCTGTGAGATGAATTGTGGTGCCTGTGTTTGCCAGAACCACTTCTGTGTGGTTATTTGGGTGATTGTTGGTCTGAAGGTGTGCATGGGATAGGCAGGGGGTGAGGGGACTGGGTAGAGGAAGTTGGAGGGGGGATGTTGGAGACAGGGACAATGGCTGCCATCAGTGCGGAGGCCAGAGTATGGAATGCTCTCTGTTGGGTCACTACGCCAGAGTGAATGCCCTCCAGGTATGCATTTTTTTGTTGCAAATACCCTGCTGCACCCTGGATGGCATTCAATATGGTTGACTGCCCAACAGAGAGGGATCTCAGGAGGTCAATAGCCTCCTCACTGAGGGCAGCAGGGCTGACTGGGGCAGGGCCTGAGGTGCCTGGGGCGAAGGAGATGCCCACCCTCATGGGTGAGCAGGCACGGGAAACATGCTGAGGGGCTGCTGGGAGGGCAGTGCTGGTACAGAGGGTGGCGGCTGTACCTGTTGTTGGGGTGGGCACAGAGGTGTCCGACACAACCAGGGAGCTTCCATTAGAGGAGGAATCGCTGTTGCTAGTGTCCCCTCCTGTCTCGGTCATGGTGCTCCCCTTGCCCTCCGTCCCACTGGTGCCCTCACCTTCGGTGGATTCGGCGTCCAGGTCCATGTGGGATGCAGCTCCCTCCGTCGCCGGTGCCTCTGCTCCTCCGCCAGATGATGCTAATGCACACAAGGACAGGGTGACAAAACAAAAAGGGTGGGGAAAGACAGAGGATACAGTTGGTAAATGCCAGCAACAACACTACCATAGGAGTACACAACATACAGGGAACAGCCCTATGCACTAGGCCATGCACTACCAGTTACAATGCTAGTCACCAGCCCATTGGGTACAATGCCTAACACCATTAGCTGCACACCTGAAACCCACAGGACCCTGCCCAGTAGTAGATGCCCACTAACACTTGGTTGGAGTGCATCTGATCTTCCCCATCATTGAACATATCCTGCCATGTTCGCCCTGGCCTAGGGGCACCCACAGCCCACATCCCCCACCCAGGTAATACCTTAACGCGGGCAAAGTTAAGATTCTGAATCTATACTCACCCCCTTGTGGCTGCTGTGAAGCCTTCAAGCGCCCATCCAACTCCGGATAGGCCACTGCCTGGATGCAGAACATGAGGGGTCAGGGTACGAACGGCACCCCTTCCTTATTGGGAGGTCAGCCCCAGCTGGGCCTCCACCGTCTTCCTTGCCCAGTGGCGCAGGTCCTCCCACCGTTTGCGGCAGTGGGTGCTCCGCCTGTCAAAGAACCCAAGGCTCCACACCTCCTTGGCATGCCAAATACCCTTTTTCTGATGTGCGCTGACCTGCAGAAAAAATACAGCAGAAAAGGTATTAGTCATACCGTCCGGACTGTCATACTCATGGCCCACCATATCCCTCCTATTCCCTTATGCACATACATTGACCACCATGCATGCAGCACTCTGCCCAGGACCCCTCAGACCCTCTCTACACGAGGCTTACACACAGCAATCCATACATTCATGGCCCACGCATCATGCTCACGGTGTACTCACCTGTTTGTCTGGAGGACCATAGAGTAAAGTGTACTGGGGTAGGACCCCATCCACTAGTCTCTCCAACTCCTTGGAAGTGAAGGCAGGGGTCCTTTCCCCAGACACGCTAGCCATTGTCGCTTCCAGATACAGGTCACAGCAGCACTTGCAGTGTAGGTCCTCTCCTGTTGAAGGTCAGGTAGCAAGTGAGTGCACAGATAGAAAATGGCAGTCACGTCCACGCCGGTGCACACCGTTAGAGCCGGCATACATCGCCATTGGCTCCTGGAACCCATAGGGCCCAATGATGACCAATTTGATGTTGCACGGCTGTCACCGACCGCCAACCGCAACGGTGCACAACGCCAGTGGAATTATCTCATTTTCTCTAGTCTCTCCTCGCAGGTCAGGCAGCCACCATTTCAGGGGGACACAGGCCATAGCACCTATCTACGTCACAGCAGACATTGGCACATCAACTGACTCACAAGTTCACATACTGTTTCTGTAAAGGAAGCAATGCACATTAATTTTGACATATGTTTGAATATGATCTTCTGCTCACCGTTTTTCACCCTAGGGTTCAACCACTAAGGATGAATAGGAGATGGAGACATACCTCTGTGTACAGACCCCTGGTGGACCTGGCGACAATGGAGGACAGGCATATTATCTTAACCTACAGACATGATAGGGCCACAATCCATGAACTGTGTGCCCAATTGGAGCCAGACCTGATTTCAGCTATCTGCCACCCCACATTTATCCCCCCCTCTAGTGCAGGTCCTGTCAGTGCTCCATTTCCTGGCATGTGGTTCCTTCCAAGTGACAGTGGCCATGGAATCAGGGATACCTTAGCCAATGTTCTCAAACGTGCTGACCAGAGTGTTGTCTGCCCTGCTGAAACACATGCGCAGCTACATCGTATTCCCCCAGGTGGAGGATTTGGCCACAGTGAAGGCCGACTTTTATGCACTGGGACATATGCCCAACATCATTGGTGCCATTGATGGGACACATATTGCATTCCCCCCCCCCCCGGAGAAATGAACAAGTGTTCAGAAATAGGAAAAGCTTTCACTCTCTGAATGTGCAGATGTTGTGTTTGGCAGACCAGTACATATCCCATGTCAATGCCAAGTATCCTGGCTCTGTGCATGATGCCTTTATCTTGAGAAATAGCAGCATCCCATATGTGATGTCTCAACTCCAGAGGCACCAAGTGTGGCTAATAGTTGAGCCCATGGTCCCCACCCAGTTGATTTAGGTATATGGGTGTGGGTTTATCCCTAAGGGTGAGTGTGTGGCTAACACGTATCCCTTGATATTTACAGGTGAATCTGGTTACCCCAACCTCTCATGACTACTGACCCCAGTGAGGAATGCCAGGACAAGGGCAGATGAACGTTACAATGAGGCACATGGGCGAACAAGGAGGATCATTGAAAGAACCTTTGGCCTCTTGAAAGCCAGATTCCGGTGCCTCCATCTGATAGGTGGAACCCTGTACTACTCACCCAAGAAAAGGTGCCAGATCATCGTTGCATGTTGCATGTTGCACAACCTGGCCTTGAGACGCCAGGTACCTTTTCTGCAGGAGGATGAGCCTGGGGATGGTCATCTGGCAGCGGTGGAGCCTGTGGACAGTGACAAAGAGGAGGCAGAGGAAGAAGATGTGGACAACAGAGGTACACTAATTCAACAGTACTTCCAGTGACACACAGGTAAGACACTGTAACTTCACTTTCCATTGCAGTTTTGTGTTTGACACTGAACATGGCACTGAACATGGCAGCCTGATTTCTCTATTTCTATGAACACTTACTGTACCCTTTGGCATCTCAATTTTCAGATCTCTGTGCCCCACTCTGGCTCCTAGTGTGTTTACTGCTGCCCACTACAGGTCATACCTATGTAAATATTACAGTACATTTGAATTTCAATGTTTACAGTTTGTGAAACTAATACATTTGTCATAGAATTCATAGACTCCATACTTGAATATGTTCCAATGGTGTTTATTTAGGTGCTAATAACTGTAGTGGGTATTGCAATGGGTTGGGTTGCTGATGGAGGAAAGTCCAGGGTAGAGTCCAATCTATAACAGGTGCATTGTCCAAGGGGGCATGGGAAGTGGAGCAATGGCAGTTCAAGGTAGACAGGGTGACAGAGTGGAACAGAAGGGTGACAATCAGGAGAGTCTTATTTCCTGGCGGGAGTCTTGGCAATGTTCTCTGACTTCTGCCTGGATCGCAGGGACCGTTTGCGGTGTGGTTCTCCTTCTGCTGAGGGTGTGGTGCTGTTGGTCCTGTGGCGAGGCCTGCTGTCCACTAGCGCCGGCGGATGTGGAGGGCTGTTCTTCGGTTTGGCTAGTGTCAGGGTCCCGCTGGTGTGCCACTGCCTCCCTCATGGTGTTGGCCATGTCTACCAGTATTCCTGCAATGGTGACCAGGGTGGTGTGGATGTCCCTCAGGTCCTCCCTTATCCCCAGGTACTGTCCCTCCTGCAGCCGCTGGGTCTCCTGCAGCTTAGCGAGTATCTGGCCCATTGTCTCCTGGGAATGGTGGTATGCTCCCAGGATGTTGGTAAGTGCCTCATGGAGAGTCGGTTCCCTGGGCCTGACCTCCCCCTGTCACACAACAGTCCTCCCAGCTTCCCTGTTGCCCTGTGCCTCTGTCCCTTGAACTGTGTGCCCACTGCCACTGACCCCAGGTCCCTGATCATCCTGTGTTTGTGGGCTTGCCTGTGGTCCCTGTAGTAGTGGACACACTGCTGATTGACGTGTCCTGGGGACAGAGGAATTGGCCCGCTGGGTGGTGCTGTGGTGGTGTTTCTTGAGGGGGAGGCTCTGTGGTGGTTTGGGACTGTGGCTGGGTCACCGACTGTCCAGAGGTCCCTGATGGGCCAGGTTGGTCATCGTAATCCAGGCATGCAGAGCTGATGTCATCACTGTGGGCCTCTTTGGGGGGGATTGGATGTGGCTGGCACCTCCTCTCTGGTGACATTGAGAGGGGTCCTGTGGGGAAGTAAATGCAGTGTTATTGTATCTGCGTGTTCCATCTTGTGCATGGATATGATTCCCTCTTTGGTTGTTAATAGCAAGGCAGCTTAGGCTTGTGTGAGTTGACTTGATTGTCACTAGTGTGCATGCTGTGGTGATGGGTGTCCATGCAGGTCTGTGATGGGGGTCCATGCATTGGTGTTGCATGCAGGGCTTGGTATTGGGATGGGTGGGTTGTGATAGTGGGGTATTTGTGAGGTGGTGGGGTGATGGGGGTGAGGGTAGGGGTTGTTGTTTGTGATGACATGCAGGTAGGGTGGGGGATAAAGTAGTAAAGATTTGAGTTACCAGAGTCCAGTCCTCCTGCTACTCCTGCAAGGCCCTCAGGATGCATGATCACCAAGACTTGCTCCTCCCATGTTGTTAGTTGCGGGGGAAGAGGTGGGGGTCCACCGCCAGTCCTCTGTGCAGCTACCTGGTGTCTTGCTACCACGGAACCCACCTTCCCCCGTAGGTCATTCCACCTCTTCTTGTTGCCACCCATTGTTCTTGGGTGCTGTCCCACTGCATTGACCCTGTCCACGACTCTCCATCTTCCTTGCAATAGATGTCTGCTGCACCTGTGATCCAAAGAGCTGTGGCTCTACTCAGAGGATTTCCTCCACCATGACCCTTAGCTCCTCCTCTGAGAACCTGGGGTGTCTTTGTGGTGCCATGGGTGTAGTGTGAGTGGTATGTTTGAGGGTGTGTGGGGTGATGTGTTGGGGTGTGTGCTGTGTGGTGCATGGATGGTGTATGGGTGATGGTGTTGGTGTCTCAGATTCAGTGGGTGCTCCTGGCTTGCTCTCTCTCACTTGCCAAAATGTTTGTGTCGTAAAAGGTTGTGGGTATATGTTTTATAGTGTTGTGAGTGTGTGGGTGTGGTGTGTGTATGTGTGTCAGGTGTGTGTAGTTTGACTTGTCCAATGTGGTGTAGTTTTGTGAAGGTGTGTGTATTTTGAGCGCAGCGGTCTGTACCGCCAATGGTTTACCATGGTTGAATGTCCGCCGCAGTGATTCGTGGGTCATGATGCTGTGGGCGTATTTCTGTTGGCATAACGAGGTGGGTTTTGGTACCGCCAGTTTATCACTGACCTTTTGGGCTGGCGAACTTGTGTGGGTGTATGTATAGTGGTGGATTTCTATGTGTGGGTCATAATACCCGTAGCGGTATACCGCCGCGGTCACGGTATGTTGGCGGCAGTCAGCATGGCAGTAAGTGGCACTTACCGCCAATGTTGTAATGAGGGCCAATATGTGTGTTTTAAACATTTTCTGTAACACACTGAAATCGTGATTCTCACCGTAACCACGAAAGCGGAGGAACATACGCACGTCGATGATGTTTGAATGCCAGCGTCTGAGCGATTACGCTATATCCATTGTAAATTTTTCTTGCCATAAAGAACAAAATACAACTCTAAATATCAACTTTATGCAAAAAAATAATGGTGCAAGATAATACTTATGAACCAATGCCGCAACGTATTATGTACTTTACTTGCAGCTACGCTACATTTGCCATTTCTGTGAAAGTAAACAAATGTACTGTTACATTTCATGACAAATTCATGAACAAAACTTTGAAGTAAAACAAATACCAATAGACCTAATAAAAATTATTACACAAACTTTGATACATACATGATGATATGATATAACTTATCTTAACTCATATCCCCAGATTGCAAATTTAGCAACTACAGGAAAATTAATGAATTATTTTGAAATGTTTTAAAAAAAGAGAAAAATGCAGTACAGTGCATGTAGTGAGTACCAGTCAAACATAGAATTATCTGTTCACTTAATCACCCACGCACTACTCTTACACTCAGCCAACCGCATACATACACTAGTAATTTTCTCAATTACTCACTAACATAACCAATCATACACTTAGACATTCACACTTCTACTCAGTAATAGACACCTTCATTCACCCATGCAGCACTACCACACTCATTTAGTCACCCAGAAATGCACCAAAGTACTTGTTCAGTTACCAATACATCCATTCATCCATTAATTCATTCATCCACTTACTCACTTACACAGCAATTCACACACTCACTCACACATCAATCAATCAGTGCTTGTATAGCGCAACTACTCACCCATTAGGGTGTCAAGGCACTCATGCTGTCAGTCATCCATAGTTGCAGTTCATCACATATACTAATCAAAATAACTCTACATTCAGAAAACCTTAGAATTTCACTCAAAAAGACAAAGGTTACAGGGACATTATGGTTAGAAAATAAAATGTAAAAAATCTTAGAAAATCACTGAAAAAACAAAGGTTACAGGGAAGTTATAGCAGGATATAGAATTTAAAAAACAACAGAAATTCACTGAAAAAACAATGGTGATAGGGATGTTATAGTTAGGCTCACATTACACACTTAAAAAAACCTTAAAATTCAGCAGTTATAGTTACCTCGGCTAACTGTAACTTGTGCCTCCCTAATACACTGCTTATGACCTCACATATTACATCACTTATGACATCGTCAGTGACATCGCTGATGACATCATTGATGACATTTCAAGGGTAATTAGCAGGGCACAGTAAGGGTGTAAATTATATTTACCTTAGGCCTCGAGTTAACTGTAACTGGTGAATTTCAGTGGTTTTTAGAGCTGAACATTTCACCCAACTATTCTGTTACCTTTAACTTCTTTTCAGTGAATTTCTAGGTTTTTTTTCAACATAAAGAAATATGTAATTACCATACATTATTCCAACCACCCACATGCAGCAAACCTTACACTGTGGCCAATGTACAGTGGAGGCTTGGCCACCCTGTGGTCATTCTACCCCCAAAGAAAGCCAACTGGCTTTGTGCAGCCATTTGGCCCCCTTCCTGAGCTTCTTTAGGCCACTATTCAAATTAAAGAGAAGGAGGCCCTACTGCCCCCTCCTTTAAACTTGCTAGGCCCTGGGGAAACCCTTCCCCGGGGCCACTAATTACAACTAAGGAAAGGGGGGAAAGCAGCCTCCTTTCTGGAATGATTTCAGCCCTGGGACCCCATCCCCTGGGGCCCGGTAAATCTTTTTGGAGGCAAGGGGGCATGTGATCCCCTTCCACAGGCCTCTCTTTCACCTCAGATACCCTATACTTAGGGGCCGGCACATTATTTTGGGTCCGGGGCACATGGCCCCCCTCCCCGGGGTCCATACTGACTCAGAGCCGTTTTCCGAGTGAATCAGATTTGACCTCAATAATTTAAAACCTTCAAGTGCACCTAAAAATGCACATATGACTAAGGGCCATATTAGCTGAAGCAAACCATGCCTGTAAAATTCAGACAGGCATTGATATCTTAGGGGATTTGGATTTTAAGTGGGTTTCCTGCAAAAACACCACATTTAGACTGAGGGGCATATTTATGAGTCAGTAATCTGGCAGTTTCCATAGGTGATATTGATGAAACTTTCTAATATTGTCTTCTACCCAACTTCCACATTTCTTTCTATTTCCCTAACAAATCCCAAATACCTGGTTCCCTCTCCCCTCTACCTTCTTACCTCCATTACCCTGGAACTTCCCAGGAGTTGTACCTTCCCTTCCCCCTAGATAGTAGGAGACCCTCCCCACCCACCAATGAGCAGGAAGCAAGTCCCATCATCATAATTAGCAAAAATAAAAATAAAAATGGCACAGCACAATAAGGATGGAAGAGAAAGCCCAATCAAAAGAGAAAACACCATACACTCCTGAAAAAAACACAAACCAGCCATCAGCAAATAACAATGAATCTAATAGTCCAAACAAGTTGAGGCATTGTAGGATGATTTTAAAATGTTCTATGCCAACTCAACCAAAGTGAAGACATGAAAACTGTCTTTATGCAGAAAGTTTAGCTTAAACAGCTGAACAAGTGAAGCCTGGGACCCAGCTGCTTTAGGAAGGTCCAGCATATTTCTAAAGTCCTTCCTCCTCCTGGCTGCTGGGGCGGTCATGTCTGAGAAAACCTAGAAACAAAATTCTTCTGAAGAGCCAAATGACTTCTCTTGAATTGACTTGGAAAGTATGTGCTCTTTGATCCAATAGTCTGAAAAAATGACCAGGACTGTCCATGGGTATTTCAAGTGAGGAGTAAGAATTTGTCCAGGAACCCGATGAACTCCCATGATTGAGAGCCTGGCAGTGGAATAAGGCATTATATATTTTTGTTTAAGTCTTTCAAATAGTGGAATCATTCCAAACTTGCTTTTGGCATGCTTTCAAATCCAGATAAACCTTCATTTGGAATGATGTGAATGGTTTTCTCTTCTCTCGTGTTTATCTTTCAAAACTCTGATTTTTTTCAATATCCCCAGAGTTTACTTTAAACATTCCTCTCTGATCATCAAACTCCAAAACTCCCCACTCTAGCTCATACAGTGTCTCTCATAAGTGAGAGTTTATGGTCAATATCACTAAACTGGTTCTAGAGTTATGACATTGGGCAGATCCTGGTGGAGGGGAATACTCCATCACAAATATGATGGATATCCTGTCCACCATATAATGATCCCATCATTTCCCATGGAAATCATAATACAGAGGTTGGGATATACGCCACATTTGTGATGGAGTATTCCCTCTGCCAAGATGCGAATCAGGCCCATTGTGTGATTCTGTAGGGACTTAAATGCTCTAATCTCCAACAAAATCTTCTCTAATAGCTGAAAAGCAGGCGGAGCAGCAGGACCAGAATTCTTGAGAGGCCCCAAAGAGGCCAAAATCTATTGAGGGCCAATAGAGTTTGCCAAAGAACCCAAGGAGATAAATGGATGGACGATACTTTAAAGCAGTGCCAATTCGCACATACCAGAAACTGATGGAGGAGGGTAGAGACAGGTGAAGCATGGGCTATAGCAAAGCAATTTTTTATCTGGGTGTTCAGCAGGTTTAGTCTTCCCAAAGAGTGGGTATTCTTGACTCTTTTCACCTTTCACCTCTTGACTATCTTGCAGGCTTCACCCCAGTCCTTGAGATCCTTCTTCACATAGGCTTCCCAGGCTGAAGTGTGGATTTCTGCAGCTCAGTGATACATCCTTACCCCCAGTGTCCATTGGAGCATCAGCAGAAATATCCAAGATCGAAGACTATGGACCTGATTCCAACTTTGGCGGAGGGGGTTAATCCATCCCAAATGTGACGGATATCCCACCCGCCATATTACAAGTCCATTATATCCTATGGAACTTGTAATACGGTGGGTGGGATATCCGCCACATTTGGGAAGGATTAACCCCCTCAGCCAAAGTTGTAATCAGGCCCTATGTATCCTGAAACCATAAGCTTTTAGATATATATTTTGCCCATGGTCTTAAAAACCGTATTGAGACATGGCTCTTTTCAGAGTTGCATCCTGTGTGGGGTTTCATTGCACAGAATTAGGGACACAGATCATTAACATATACCGCTACTTTTATGAGTGTCCCAAATACAGGTAGTCAATCAAAAAAGGGGACAGAGGCCAGAGAACAGCCCACTGAATTTTCAATGAGAAACCTATAAGGCTGGCAGGGGGCATAAATCCCTATTGTAGTACCCCTCCTTTAATCTGCATACAAATGCTGGCCACCCAAAGTCAAAAAGACAACACACCACAGCCACCATAGAGCACAATGCAAGCCAAAATCCAAAAATAAGAATCTGAAGCCAAACCTCTGCAAGACTACTCAACAACCGGTTCTTTGCCACTTCAGCCTGCAGACTCTCTTTTGTTGTTCACTTGTCCACTTCCATCAACCACCAGAGAGAAAGGGTCCCACTGCTTTGCCCCAACCTATAGCATTAAGGTGCACTTCAGCCATCGAGAATGATAAAGATTACTGCACTGCAGCAAACGGAAAAACGTCCATCCCAACTCTCCAAAAGGTTCCATAGTTTGTGATCAAAGTTTCTCTGCCCTTGCCTCATCTCATGCCTTTATCTTTGGCGCACCATTTTACCACTGTAGCTTTTGCTGCTCCTCTCACATACCAGCGATTGTATGTAATACATGTTAAACCTAAAAACAATATAGGTTGAAGTAATATGTAAGAATCGGTCCTTAAACATTAATTTCTTGACTGCTTTGTTATGCTGCGGAATTTTGAGTTTCAAATGCACAGAAGAGTAAGCCTAGGACTGCCCTTACTAACTAGCATTAGAAGCAAATGAAGAAAGCAATATCTGGATCCCAGCTTGATGACCTACAAGCACATACGTTCAGTGAACATATTTGAATGACTTACGACTTCAACAGAAAAAATATTTCAAGATTGCTGCAGTGCTACCTATGTGTGTTGACCATGTTGGGCTGGTTATGTCTTATTCTTTGTTCAGTTTTTTCCTTCTAAATTATGTATATATTAAAAAATTGGTATTACATTATGGGGATGAGAAACCACCCTGAATGATAACCACAATCCTTGTGATGGTGAGCCACAAAGGTCACTAAATAAACCTGTGTTGAAGTTGTTGGATCCATCTAAGCAAGCGGCCATGATTTTAGGGCTGCTCCCTTTCAGGTTCCCTGTGGAGTTCTGCAAGGGACTTCCCTGCACCTGACCTTTTTCAACCTGTATATGGCACCCTTAGTGAAACTTGTTTGAGCTTTCAGTTTTCAGATACCCTGATCACCATTTTCACCTCAGATGACAGGGATGAGGCAGGAGGCAGGAAGCAGGTTTCAGGCATCTGTGTAGGAAGTCAGTGTTTCGACGAGAGCAAACTGGTTGAAATTGAATTGGGAAAAAGCTGAGAATGTGGTGTTTGGAAAGGATAGCTCCATATGGAATGAACAGTGGTGGCCTAAGAATTGCAGCACAGAACAGAAAGGTGAACAGAACGGTCAGCACATACTTCTGAATGATTAGAATTTTGAAGAAAATCTTACTTCTGTGGTCCTAGCTCTTATTCCATCTAGTCTGTACTAATGTAATGCCCTATATTTGAATATCAATCAGCTCTCTTTAAATAAACTGAAAATCATCCAGAACGTGGACCTAGCACCTCCTTGTGCAATGCTAGCATAATTTTTTATGCTATTGTGGCTCAAGGATACAGTTTTTGTCGGGCCATATTTACAGAGTGGTGCAATGCATGCATTGCTACCACTTTGATAATCCTTGCGCCACTTTATGCTTGCATCAGGCATAATGTATGCAAGGGGGGCATTCTGGCATTAAGAGGCCCGCAAAAATGTTGCAGTAAAACATACAAGATTTCACTGCACCATTTTTTACATCATTTTTAATTTTAAAACCTGCTCAAGGCAGAAGATTGTTGATGCTAGTGGAGCAAAGCGCAGTATGGAAGCTCATTTAGGGGCATATTTCTAGTTTTTGATACAAAACTGGAGTAACGCAGTTTGGCACCAAAAGGTTTTGCACCAGCTTGCACCATTCTTGAGCTCCAGCCGGGCATCATCTTTATGGAATGGTGTAAGCTGACGCAAAGGGTAGGCTAGCGTTAAAAAAAATTACGATAGCCAGGTGGGGATGGCAGTATGGGAGAAGAGGGTTTTGAACCAAAAAATGACATTAGGCAGGTTAGAGTAAAATAAAATGAGTCTACCAGCCTTGCGTCATTTTCTGACACAAAACAATCCATACCACATGACTCCTGTCTTAAAAAACACAGGAGTCATGCCCACCACCCCAGTAGAATCCAATAGCACTTTAAAAAATATAAAACAATTCTTACATGTACTTACCTATACTCCACTGTCCCTCTGGTGTTGTTGGGGTGTCGCGGGTGCCTGGGGAGGGCACCTGTGGGCTTATTCCTTGGAGTTCCACCATGGAAATAGGCCCACAGGTCCATTAACACCTGCCCTGACCGAGGCATCAAATCATTTGACCCCTCCTCCCTGTGTGTGATTCTCAGCTCCTGTCCCCACCGTGGAGCTCCCCTCACCCTCCGTCCCACTGGTGAAGCCCTATTCCGTAGTGTGGCCCTCCATGGCCATGTGAGATGCAGTCCCCTGGTGCTCCGGTGCCACTGCTCCTCCGCCTGATGATGCTAATGCACACAAGAACAGGGAGACCACAAAAAGGGGGAGGATGACAGAAGAAAGACATGTTGAGTGCATGCATTACCGCTACCGTTGGTGGACACGACAGACACAGAAGCCCCCTGCACTTCGCCACGCTCTTGGGCTCCACTGTTCAATTCCTGGCAAATGGCCTACAAGGCTATGGACAACATCTGCACACATAGATGACACAGGGGCATGACTAGGTGTACTTGGCACTCTACAGAGGTGAGGTGGGGTGCCACATGGCCTGCCTTATGAGGGACCTTGCCTATGGAACTTGCCCTGGCCAAGGGAAACCACAGCCCACCTCCCCCACCCAGACCCCTCCACTGCGCGCAAAGTCAGCAGAAGGAGAGTGTACTCACCCCCTTGTTGCTGCTGTGATGCCCTCAAGCACCCATCAAACTCCGGGTAGGCCACCGCCAGGATCCTGAACATCAGGGGGGTCATGGTGAGACAGGCAACCCTCCCACGTTGGAGGCCATCCCCAGCTGAGCCTCCGCCGTCTTCTTGCTCCAGCGGCAAATGTCCTCCCATCTTTTCCGGCAGTGGGTGCTCCTTCTGTGGTAGACCCCAAGGGTCCAGACATCGTTGGCAATGGCACGCCAAATATGTTTTTTCTGGTGGGCGCTGACCTACATGAATTGTACAGGGGGAAGAGAATGTTATTACCAACTGCACCTTCAAAGTGATTGGCCACATCCCTACCTTTGCCATGTGGCACATGCATTCACCGTTGTTTCATGCACGCCACACTCTCCCCCCTTCCTTCTTAAATCTAGCCCTCTCCACACAGGCATAGCCCATACATCATGCTCCTAGTGTACTTACCTGTTTGTCTGGAGGACCGTAAAGTAGCGTGTACTGTGGGAGGACCCCATCCAAGAGTTTCTCCAACTCCTCCGATGTGAAGGCAGGGGCCCTTTCCCCAGACACTCAAGCCATTGTCTCTTCCAGACCGAGGTCACAGTAGCACTTGCAGTGTAGGTCCTCTGCTGTCGAAGATCAGATAGAAAATGGCGGTTACGTCTGCGGCGGTGCGTACCGTCACCACCAGCGTACATCGTCATTGGCTCATGGAACCCATAGGGTCAAATGTTAACCAATGCAGCATTGCGCCGCGTACTTCGACCGCCTACCGTGACGGTGTACAACGCCAGCCAGAGTTACCTCACATCCCATTGTCCCACTTTAGAGGTCAGGCAGCCGCCATTTCAGGGGCCTACATGGCTTCATTTTCAACTGCGTCACACATACCTAGGCCTAGACTCAATACACATACAGGCCACTTTTTGTGTATGAACGGTGTTCTGTGTAAACTGTGGGTACGTACCTCTGAGTTGTTTGACTCTGTGCTCGCTGTTGTCCTTCATAGGCACCGTCCGCTGGGACATGTGAGGAGATGGCGGCATCCTCTGGTGTACCGACCGTTGGTGGACCTGTTGACAATGGAGGAAAGACATGTGATTATCACATATAGGCTTGACTGTGCCACAATCCAGGAACTGTGTACGCAGTTGGAGCCAGACCTGATGTCAGCTATCCACCATCCCACAGGAATCCCCCCTCAAGTGCAGGTGCTGTCAGTGCTCCATTTCCTTGCAAGTGGGTCATTTCAAATAACAGTGGCCATAGCATCAGGGATGTCCCAGCCTATGTTTTCCAACGTATTGTCCAGAGTGTTGTCTGCCCTTCTGAAACCCATGCAGAGCTACATTGTTTTCCCTCAGGTGGAGGATTTGCCTACAGTGAAAGGTGATTTCTATGCCCTGGGACATATCCCCAACATCATAGGTGCCATTGATGGGACCCATGTGGCTTTGCCCCCCTCCCACAGGAGTGAACAGGTGTAAAGAAACCAGCAGAGTTATCATTCGATGAATGTACAGATGGTATGTTTGGCAGACCAGTACACCTCCCATGTGAATGCAACATTCCCTGGCTCAGTGCATGATGCCTACATCCTGCGGAATAGCAGCATCCCTTATGTGATAGGTCAACTCCAGAGGCACCGTGTGTGGCTATTAGGTGAGCACCTGGAAGCTAGTCAGTGGGAATGGTTGTTTGGATCTGGGGATATCCCTACAGGTTAGTGCCTGTCTAACAGTTGTCCCTCGCCATTTGCAGGTGACTCTGGTTACCCCAACCTGTCATGGTTACTGACGCCAGTGAGGAGTCCCAGGACAAGGGCAGAGGAACGCTACAATGAGGCCCATGGGCGAACTAGGAGGGTGATCGAGCTGACCTTCGGCCTCCTGAAAGCCAGGTTCCGGTGCCTCCATATGCCTCCTATTCTACTCACCAAAGAAGGTGTGCCAGGTCATCGTGGCCTGCTGTATGCTTCAAAACTTGGCTTTGCGACGACAGGTGCCTTTTCTGCAGGAGGATGGTCCAGATGGTGGTGTTGTGGCAGCTGTGGAGCCTGTGGACAGTGAAGACGAGGAAGCAGAGGGAGAAGACATGAAAAACAGGGACTCAGTGATCCAGCAATATTTTCAGTGAGACACAGGTAAGAGTACAGACCTGCCTACTACATGTACTTAAACACTACTGCCTCTCTACTGTCTGTCATTTTCACCCAGTGTATGGTCACTGAGTTGTCACTTTCCCTTACGATTTCACAGATGTGGGTCCCACTGTGTGACATCTGCTTTGATTCCTCATGGACTAGAGCTGTGTGACATAGGTATGTTGACATTACATTTGAATGAACATTTTGCCACTGTAATTGCTAATACACTATTTCGAAATCACAGACTGACTCCAGATTGTTTTGTGCTTTAAGTGTGTTTATTTAAGTGCTCAATATTGGAGGGGGTAGAAAAATGGTGAGGGGTGATGGTGGAGGAATGTCATTGGCAGAGTCCAGTCTATTAGTCTCACAGGTGCATTGTCCAAAGGGGCATAGGAAGTGGAGCTGGGGCAGTTTAAGTATGGACAGGGTGACAAAGTGGGACAGGAGGATGACAATCAGGGTGGTCTCATTTCTTGGCAGGGGTCTTGGCATCATGCTCTGTCTTGTTCCTGGATCTCAGGGACCGTTTGCGAGGTGGTTCTCCCTCTGCAGGGGGTGGGGTGCTGGTGTGGTGGTCCTGAGGTGGGGCGTCCTGTCCACTAGCGCCAGCGGAGGTGGTGGGCAGTTCATCGTCCATGCTAGTGTCAGGGGCCCCTTGTAGTGCCACAGTGTCCCTCCTATCGTTGAGTACTTCCTTCAGCACCCCTACGATGGTGCCCAGGGTGGAGTTGATGGTTCTGAGTTCCTCCCTGAAGCCCATGTACTGTTCCTCCTGCAGGTGCTGGGTCTCCTGAAACTTGGCCAGTACCGTTGCCATCGTCTCCTGGGAGTGGTGGTAGGCTCCCATGATGGAGGAGAAGGCCTTGTGGAGAGTGTGTTCCCTTAGCCTGTCCGCCCCCTGTCGCACAGCAGCCCTCCCAGTTCCCCTGTGTTCCTGGGCCTCCGTCCCCTGGACCGTGTGCCCACTGCCACTGCCCCCAGGTCCCTGTTGTTGTTGGGGTGGTGGGTTAGCCTGGGTTCCCTGTAGTGGTAGACACACAGCTGATTGACGTGTCCTGGGTATGGAGTTATGGGCCCCCTGGGTGGGTGCTGTGCTGGTGTTTCCAGAGGGGGGAAGCTCTGTAGTGGCCTGTGACTGTGTCAGGGGAACCGACTGTCCAGAGGTCCCCGATGGGCCGGGCTGGTCATCTAGATCCAGTTGGACAGAGGTGCTGTCATCACTGTGGGCCTCTTCTGTTGGTGGTGTGGACATGTGTGGACCCTCCTGTCCGGTGACGTTGGGTAGGGGTCCTGCCGGGGTGTAAAAGGATGTTTATTACATTTGTGTGTGTCATGGTGTGCAATGGGTGGGTGACCGTGTACCCCAGTGCTTGCATTCCTGTGTGGGACATCGTGTGATGATGGTTTGGGGGGTGTATGGGTATGTGCATTGGCCATTCTTTAGTGATGGGTGTCCATGCTTTGTTGTTGCATGCAGGGCTTGGTGTTGGGATGTGTGGTTTGTAATGTTGGGACATTTGTGAGGGGTTTGAGTGCTGGGGGTGAGGTTGAGGGTGGGGGTATGTGCTGGCATGCAGGTAGGGTGGGGGATGTAATAGTTAAGATTTGTCTTACCAGAGTCCATTCCTCCACCTACTCCTGCGAGGCCCTCAGGATGCAGAATCGCCAAGAACTGCTCCTCCCATGTTGTTAGTTGTGGGGGAGGAGGTGGGGGTCCGCCACCAGTCCCCTGAACCGCCAGGTGGTGTCTTGAGACCACGGAATGCACCTTCCCCTGTAGGTCGTTCCAATTCTTCCTGATGTCCTCCCGATTTCTTGGGTGCTGTCCCACTGCGTTTACCCTGTCCACTATTCTTCACCATAGCTGCATCTTCCTTGCAATGGAGGTGTGCTGCACCTGTGATCCGAATAGCTGTGGCTCTATCCAGACGATTTCCTCCACCATGACCCTGAGCTCATCCTCCGAGAACCTGGGGTGTCTTTGCCGTGCCATGGGGTGGTGTAGGTGATGTGTGGGGTGGAGTGTGGGGTGACAACTGTGCTGATATGTAGTGGGGTGTTGTGTGAGGTGCGTGGAAGTTCTGTGGGTGATTGTGTTGTGTGCCTGTGGATGCTGTTGTTCTTGCTGGTGCTGTCTCTCTCTGGCTTTCGTTCGTGAATTGCTGTCGTAAGGGTTTGTGGGTGATGTGGGTGTGTGTTTTATATTGTATTGGGTGTGTGGGAGTTGTGTGTGTATGCGTATCAGGTGTGTGTATTTTGAATAGTCCAATGTGGTTGTGCTTTTTAAATGTGTGTGTATTTTGTGCGCGGCGGTGTGTACCGCCAATGGAATACCGTGGTTGAAAGACCGCCGCGTGGATTTGTGAGTCGTGATAGTGTGGGCGTATTTCTGTTGGTGTGACAGTGGAGGTTTGGTTTTCGCCAGTCTATCACTGACCTTTAGTGTGGCAGAGTTGTGTAGGTGTCTAGATTTTGGCAGATTCAGAACTGTGGGTCATAATTGCTGTGGCGGAATTCCGCGGCCGCGGCGGTGTGTTTGTGGTCTTCTGCACGGCGGTAAGCGGGATTTACTGCCAATGTTGTAATGAGGGCCTAAGTGTTTCGCATAAATCTAAAAATTTAGTTGTTTACTCTTTAGGAGTGGGTAGGTGTAGGAGGCTGGGCTGGCTTATAGTGGATACCAATGGTACTTACACCATGTGTCAGGTCCAGTTATCCCTTGTTAGTAGAGTAGTAGTGTTCTAGCAGCTTAGGCTGATAGAGGTAGATATAGCAGAGCAGCTTAGGCTGAACTAGGAGACATGCAAAGCTCCTACTATACTAGTTATATCACAGAGGTACTATATCATAAGAAAGACAATACTCAGAGGTACCAAAAATAAAGGTACTTTATTTTAGTGACAATGTGCCAAAAATATCTCAGTGGACATACTTCCTTAGGAGGTAAGTAAAATACACAAAATATACACAGAAAACCAAATCAGGTAAGTAACACAGTCAGAAAGTAGTGCAAACACTGTAGAATACAATAGGATGCAATAGGCCTAGGGGCAACACAAACCATATACTGAGAAAGTTGAATGCGAACCACGAGTGGACCCCTAGGCTGGTGTAGTGTGTAGAGGGTCACTGGGAGTGTAAGAAAACACTAAGGGTGTCCAAGATACCCCACTCCAAGACCCTGGAAAGTAGGAGTAAAGTACTACTATTTCCCCAGAAACACACTAAAGTCATGATAGAGGAATTTGCAAAGATCACAGCAGACTGCAAAGCACTAAAGATGGATTCCTGGACCTGAGGACCTGCAAAGGAAGGGGACCAAGTCCAAGAGTTGCAAAAGTGTCCAGGGGGGCAGGAGCCCTCTAAACCCCAGATGAAGGTGCGAAATGGCTGCCTCCGGATGGAAGAAGCTGAAGATTCTGCAACAACGAAAGGAGCTAGGAATTTCTCCTTTGTGCAGAAGGTGTCCTACAGAGTGCTGGAGGATGCAGAGTTGTTTCCTTGGCAAAATACCACAAACAATCCTTGCTAGCTGCAAGAGTCGTGGTTGAAGAAAAAGGCTGTTGCCTGGGCCCAGGAAGGACCAGGATATCGCCACATGGGAGAGGAGACAGAGGGGGCCCTCAACAAGGTAGAGAGCCCACACACAAGAAGGTAGCACCCGCAGAAGTCCTTGAACACGGGTTCAAGAAGTCTGAACATGGCGGTCATCTCAACCCTGCAAAAGAGGGTCCCACAATACCGGAGATCAACTCAGGGAGCTAAAAATCTCAGGACAGAGTGCTGGGGACCTAGGCTTGGCTGTGCATGCAGGATTCTGTGGAAGTGTGAAAAGAAGCCCTTGTAGCTGCAGTTCACACAGTGCACAGGATTACTGTCTGGAGAGGGGAGGCAAGGACTTACCTCCTCCAAATTAGGACAGTTTGACCACTGGACAGTCTGGGTCACTTGGGTCTACCACCTGTGTTCCAGGGGCCTCGCTTGGCAGGATGATAGGGGTCCCAGTGTACCAGTGATGCTGTTGTTTGGTGCCTGCTGGAGCAGGGGGAAGATTCCATTGACCAAAGGGAGATTACTTCATGGCTTCCAGCGCAGGATGAAGGCAGGCAGCCCCCAGTGCATGCACCACCCAGAAACAGTTGAGAAAGCCGGCAGGATTGGGAGCTACAATGTCGCTGGTAGTCTTCTTGCTACTTTGTTGCAGTTTTTCAGGTGTCCTGGAGCAGTCAGCGGTCGATCCTTGGCAGAAGTGGAAGAGAGAGGTGCAGAGGAACTCTGGTGAATTCTTTCAAGTCGCTTCCTGAGCAAAAACCCACTGGAGAGACCCTAAATAGCCATCAGAGGAGGATTGGCCACCTAGTCAGGTAAGCATCTATCAGGAGGGGTCTCTGATGTCACCTGCAGGCACTGACCACTCAGAGGTGCCCAGAGGGCCCTCACACCTCTGGTTGTTTAACCTTTTGCATTGCAGAGTTTAACCCTGAAGACTTATGTTCAAGGTGCATATAAATACTGTTCATTTGCAATGTACTGCTGCAGGCTTTCAGAGTGTGTCAGGGTGTGGTCCCTTTCCAGGGCTTTCTAGAAGCTTTCCCTGCAGAATGCCTGGGTGTGGTTTGTGGGCTAGGCCAAGACTCTATATAAGGGAGCCAGCCCAGCTCCACGTGCTCACTATTCAGAGGTCCCGGTGCAGAGCAGCAGCAACTTCCTGAGCTCCTGTTCCGGAGGCCTACTTTGATCTTCCAGGCCTCGCCATTTCACTTTGCTTAGTGATTCTTGATCAGGGCGGTAAGACAAAGGTCGGGCTGGGCCCCGATCCCGTTCTCGAAGGATTTCGAGTTTGTGGACCTAATTAGCATGATAAATCTTTGCGTGTGAAATCTTGTGCGTGTGAAAGTGTGCTAGATGTTTAATTACATTTACATGCTGGCATTTGAATCGGCTAGACGCGCGATTCTTTCCTTGTATACAAATCTTGATATTGATTGTGCGCAACCATTTAATGGCATTTACAAGGTTGCATTCCAATCGGCAAGATGCACAATTCTTTACTCAAGTACAAATCTTGATATTCATTGTGCGCAACCATTTTATGGCACTTACAAGGTTGCATTCAAATCGGCAAGACGCGCAATTCATTTCCTGTGCTTAACTCATGTTACTCATTTTACGCCACCATTTCTTGGCATTCACATGGTGGTCTTCGAATCGGCAAGACGCGCGATTCCTTTCTTGTGTTTAGTTCATGCTATTCAGTGCGTGCTACCATTTAATGGCATTCACATGGTGGTATTCGAATCGGCAAGACGCGCAATTAATTTCCTGTGCTTTATTCATGATATTCAGTGTGCGCTACCATTTCTTGGCATTCACATGGTGGCCTGCGAATTGGCAAGACACGCGATTCATTTAGTGCGTTTAATTCATAGTATTCATTGTGTGTTACCACTTCATGGCATTAACTTGGTGACTTTCTAATCGGCAAGATGCATGATTCATTTTCTCGTGCCTAACTCATGTTATTCATTGTGCACAATCATGTCATGGCATTTATAAAACTTTTGTGGAAATCTGCAATGTACACAATACATGTTCCTGCATTTTAAGAAAACTAAAGTGTTAGAATTCTAGATGTTATATTGTATGTGCATAATAAGTCCTTCAAGTACAATTCATATGGTGTTATAGAAATCTTTCAGATTATTTCCTCATTAGAAAGTTGTTCTAATCTTTCTTGATTCCCTCACAGGTATCCAGACATCTTGAGGCCTAGTTATTTAAGTTCATGCTTAAGTTATCCATGTTTCCAATATGACAATGCTTAGAGTCATAGTCTAGTAATGATTAATATGGTATAATCTTGATATTGTGTGTTTTAACCTTTTGCTTCCTACAGGTCTCCTTCCCAGCTGTTCCCTACCTAATCTCCTTTCCCCCACTTGGACTCTCTTAGACTCTGTGACATTCTAATCAGAGTATTGGAGCTTTCTTGTGGTGGACGTGTTGGGAACCTGCACAGTCCCCGAGGATCTGGTGACTCTGACACTCAGCTTCATACTGGACTCATCACTGACTACGACCCAGCAAGTCAAGGCCATCTCATCCTCGTGTTTTAACACCCTCTGCATGCTTCGCAAGACCTTCAGATGGATCCCCATTGAAACCTGAAGATCGGTCACCCCCGCCCTCGTCAGCAGCAGACTAGATTACGGCAATGCACTCTACGCGGGAACAATGGCCAAGCTCCAGAGAAACCTTCAATGTATCCAGAATGCCTCAGCACGACTCATCGTCAAACTCCTGCGCCATGAACACATCTCAGCCCACCTCAGACACCTTCACTGGCTCCACGTCAGCAAAAGGATCATCTTCAAACTCCTGATCCACGCTCGAAGGCTCTCCACGACGCCGGACCTGCCTACCTCAACAAGTGTCTCAACTTCCACATCCCAGCATGCCAGCTCTGCTCTGCCAACCTCGCCTTAGCCACCGTCCCCTGAGTCCATCGTACCACAACCGGTGGCAGATCCTTCTCCCACCTTGTCACCAAAACCTGGAACTCCTTTCCCGTCAACCTACATCTGACCCAGGACCTCCTGACCTTCAGGCTTGAGACCCTACCGGGTGAGTAGCGAGCTTAATAAATTAGTGATTGATTGATTGATTGATTGCCCAACTGTCTGCTGCCCTCCTTGCATGGGAGTCAGAAGGGCTGGACCTGAACCTCTACAACCCCAGAACGAAAGTCACTCCAAGGGCTTACTGGTTTGCCTCCTTTTCTAAAGTCTCAGATGCAACAAAGACTTCACTCACCTCTGCTACAACTGTGAGTCCTACTCAGTGAAGTGGTGCCAGTCCAGTCCTGGACCCTTGGAATACAGTCCTGCAGCTATGTTTTGAGAAAATCCATACATCACCAGAACTGTGCTAATCAGAACACCACATTTTTCCCCGACACAGACGCATCACTGCTGCCGCTGAGGATGCAAACTTCACATGATCGATTACACAGCTCAGGATAGACACATCACTATCAGCCCTGGTACATCACTGTAGGAAGGTAGGCTCTTTCTAGCCTTGTTACCCCCACTTTTGGCCTGTTTGTGAGTTTATGTCAGGGTGTTTTTACTATCTCAATGGGATCCTGCTAGCCAGGGCCCAGTGCTCAAAGTGAAAACCCTATGTAGTCAGTGTGTTTGATATGTGTCACTGGGATACTGCTGGACAGGACCCCAGTGCTCATAAGTTTGTTGCCTATATGTGTTCCCTGTGTGGTGCCTAACTGTATCACTGAGGCTCTGCTAACCAGAACCTCAGTGTTTATGCTCTCTATGCTTTTAAAATTGTCACTGTAGGCTAGTGACTAATGTTACCAATTCTGATTGGCACACTGGAACACCCTTATAATTCCCTAGTACATGGTACCTAGGTGCCCAGGGTACTGGGGTTCCAGGAGATCCCGATGTGCTACAGCATTTCTTTTGCCACCCATACGGAGCTCAGACAATTCTTACACAGGACTGCAACTCTAGCCTGAATTAAATAATGTCCAAGGTGTTTCACAGCCATTTTACACTGCACTTAAGTAAAAGTCACCTATATGTCTAACCCTCACTTAGTGAAGGTTAGGTGCAAAGTTACTTAGTGTAAGGGCACCCTGGCACTAGCCAACGTGCCCCCACATTGTTCAGGGCAATTTTTCTGAACTTTGTGAGTACGGGGTCACCATTACACGCGTGCACTACATATAGGTCAATACTTATATGTAGCGTCACCATGGTAACTCCGGACATGGCCATGTAACATGTCTAGGATCATGGAATTCTGGTATTGGGGTGACAGTTCCATGCATACCTGGGGCTCCAGCATAGAGCCTGGGTACTTCCAAACTAACTGTCTGGGGTTTTCTCTGCAGCTACCGCTGCTGCTAACCCTCAGACAGGTTACTGCCACCCTGGAGCCTGGGCAGCCCAATCCCAGGAAGGCAGAACAAAGGATTTCCTCTGAGAGAGGGTGTTACACCCTCTCCCTTTGGAAATAGGTGTGAAGGACCTGGGAGGAGTAGCCTCTCCTGGCCTCTGGAAATGCTTTGAAGGGCACAGATGGTGCCCTCCTTGCATAAGCCAGTCTAAACCAGTTCAGGGATACCCCCAGCCCTTCTCTGGCACAAAATTGGACAAAGGAAAGGGGAGTGACCACTCCCCTGACCAGCAAGGGGAGGTGCCCTGAGCTCCTCAAGTGTGTCCCAGACCTCTGCCATCTTGAATGCAGAGGTGTGAGGGCACAATGGAGACCTCTGAGTGGCCATTGCAGCAGGTGATGTCAGAGACCCCTCCTGATAGGTGCGTACCTCTCTCTGTAGCCAAACCCCCCTCTGAGGGCTTTTTAGGGTCTCTCCTGTGGGTTTCTCACCAGATAACGAATGCAAGAGATCACCAGAGTTCCTCTGCACTTCCCACTTTGACTTCTGCCAAGGATCGACCGCTGACTGCTCCAGGACACCTGCAAAACCAAAACAAAGTAGCAAGAAGACTATCAGCAACATTGTTGCGCCTCATCCCACTGGCTTTCTCGACTGTTTCCTGGTGGTGCATGCTTTGAGGGCTGCCTTCCTTCACCCTGCACTGGAGGCCAAGAAGAAATCTCCAATGGTTCGACGGAATCTTCCCCCTCTCAACGCAGGCACCAAACTTCTGCATCACCAGTCTTCTGGGTCCCCTCTCATCTTGACGAGCATGGTCTATGGAACACAGGAGCAGGATCCAAGTGTCCCCGACATTCCAGTGGCCCTTCTGTCCAAATTTGATGGAGGTAAGTCCTTGCCTCTCACGCAAGACAGTAATCCTGTGTACTGCGTGAACTGCAGCTGCTAGGGCTTCTGTGCACTTTTGCAAGACTTCCTTTGTGCACAGCCTAGCCTACCTCCCCATCACTCCGTCCTGGATTTCCCAACTCGTTGAGTTGGACTCCGACTTCGTGGGACTCCCTTTTGTTGTGCTGAGATGACTGCAGTGCTCAGATCTTCTGAACACCTGTTCAGGTGCTTCTGTGGGTGCTGCCTGCTGCTGCATGGGCTCTCTGTATTGCTAAGCACCCCCTCTGTCTACTCCTGCAAGGGGCGACCTCCAGGTCCTTCCTGGGCCCTAGCAGCACCCAAAAACCTCAACTGCAACTCTTGCAGCTAGCAAGGCTTGTTTGTGATCTTTTGGCGTGGAAACAACTCTGCATGCTCCAGCACGCCGTGGGACATCTTCTGCCCAAAGGAGAAGTTCCTGGCACCTTCCGTTTTTGCAGAATCTTCAGCTTCTTCCACCCTGAAGCAGCCCTTTTGCTCCTTCATCCGGGGTTTAGTGGGCTCCTGCTCCCCCCCCGGACACTTGTGTGACTCTTGGACTTGGTCCCCTTCCTTTGCAGATCCTCAGGCCCAGGAATCCGTCTTCAGTGCTTTGCAGTCAGTTGTTGTCTTTGTTGAATCCCCTATCTCGACTTTACTGTCTTTCTAGGATAGTAGGGTGACTTTACGTCAACTTTTCAGGGTCTTGGGGTGGGGTATCTTGGACACCCTTGGTGTTTTCTTACACTCCCAGTGACCCTCTACACACTACACTAGGCCTGGGGTCCATTTGTGGTTTGCATTCCACTTTTGGAGTATATGGTTTGTGTTGCCCCTAGGCCTATTGTCTCCTATTGCATTCTATTGTGTTATACAGTGTTTGCACTACTTTTCTAACTGTATACTTACCTGGTTTTGGTTTGTGTGTATATTTTGTGTATATTACTTACCTCCTAAGGGAGTATATCCTCTGAGATGCTTTTGGCAAATTGTCACTAAAATAAAGTACCTTTATTTTTAGTAACTCTGAGTATTGTGTTTTCTTATGATAGAGTGCTAAGTGATATAAGTGATATAGTAGGAGCTTTGCATGTCTCCTAGTTCAGACTAAACTGCTCTGCTATAGCTACCTCTATTACCCTAAGCTGCTAGAACACCTCTAATCTACTAATAAGGGATAACTGGACCTGGCACAAGGTGTATGTACCACAAGGTACCCACTGTAAGCCAGGCCAGCCTCCTACCATCACCTTCGCATTGCCGACTGCACAGCTCGACAACGCATTCCCTGACTGCACAGATCCGAACAGATGATCATCTGTGCATCGTGTCCCCTGCTCCTCGCATCAGATCTTTTACATGTGTTCAATGCAACCCTTCATACAAAGAACTGTTTCGGCAGGACAAAGTTTGTCCTTGTAGTCTTCCCCCACCAATCGGCGCTTTCAGCTTTAAAACTCTACATTTGCAGATGTGTTTTAACATTCATATTTCAACTGCTACTTATTGGATTTTTGTCTTTGTGGTCTTGTTTTGCTCAGTAAATTAAGCTCTGTGTGGTCTTTTCACTGTTCTACTCTTATACGTGTTACACAAATATTTTGTACATTGCCTCCTAAGTTATGCCTGGCTGCTCTGTGCCAAGCTATCAGATGGTGATATCAGGTTAATTTAAGGTGTGTATCTGACTTACCCCATCTGGATTGTGGTCCCTGCTTAGACAGGGTGCATACCTCTTCCAATTAGAGAACCAACCTCTAACACCACCCTTCATCCGTCCTGGATTGGACTGGGATTCCATGGCCTGAAAACACTTTTAGGGGCCTTAAGAAGACACCATTGCTTTTTTCTTTATCTTCCCATCCTTTTTCTGGTTGGGACCCTGTCCATGTTTCTGGTGCTCTCCCTACAGGTACCTACTTTGCCACTCTGGTAATAGGTCAGCCTCCTTGGCAATATCTCTGGGTACAGTGAACTTTGAAGCAATCAGGTGTTGGCACAGCTCTGAAAAGCAATTACTGATTACTCATAATCAGATTGTATAGCCATCATAGTCACCCACTGTGATGCCCTTCTCCAGATCATCTAGGGCCAAATGTAGGAAGGCATTAGCGCCTCGCAAACGGCGAAAAACGCCATTTGCGAGGCGCTAATGCCCTCACGCGATGCAGAAACACATATTGCGAGTCGGTACAGACTCGCAAAATGTGTTTCAGACTCGCAAATAGGAAGGGGTGTTCCCTACCTATTTGCGAGTCGCACCGCAATGTAAGTTGATTTGTGACCGCGAAAGCGGTCGCAAATCAACTCGCAGTTACCATCCACTTGAAGTGGATGGTAACTCATTCGCAAATGGGAAGGGGTCCCCATGGGACCCCTTCCCCTTTGTGAATGCTCACAAGAATATTTTTTCAGAGCAGGCAGTGGTCCTATGGACCACTGCCTACTCTGAAAAAAACCGAAACTAAAAGGTTTCGGTATTTTTTCTATTTGCAGCTCGTTTTCCTTTAAGGAAAACGGGCTGCAGAGAGAAAAAAAAAACTGCTTTATTGCAAAGCAGTCACGGACATGGTGGTCTGCTGTCTCCAGCAGGCCACCATCCCCGTGAGTGCCTAGACTCGCTATGGGGTCGCAAACTGCGACCCACCTCATAAATATTTATGAGGTGGGTCTTTGCGACCCCATAGCGAGTCGCAGAAGGTGTCTGAGACACCTTTCTGCATTCGCTTTTGCGAGGTGCAAATTGCAAGTCGCAGGGACTTGCAATTTGCACCTCGCAAAAGGGAACCTTCCTACATCTGGCCCCTAGTGTCTTACTAGACTATCAATGAAATCAACCTAAGACTGGTAAGACAGCTTCTGGCTCTCAGTAAGCTTTAAGTGGTACTTCTACAGGGTCAAACCTTATTTACAAATAAGGGCTTCCTTCATGAGGGTATACCTCATGCTGTCACACTTATGTAGGGCCAATAGGGTATTCCTCCCTTAATGTGTGTATATGCTTCTAGAGATTCACCACCGATCTTCCTCAGAGACTCATTTCCAAGGCTAACTTATAGGCCTCAAACTACAACTCAATATCATCCCCAACCACAGGCACCAGATATTTGGGGACGTGGACTATTTTACCTCCTGTAGGCACCTCTGTGGCGCTGCCACCATTTTCACTGGGCTGTGAATGGATGTGGCTCATTTGATACACTTTCTGTTTGTGTGACACTTGAATTTTCCACCATGCATATGATTTCAGTGATGTTACATTATTGGCAGCAACTAAAATGTGTTCCTGCACCACTGCATTTGTGCTACTGTAGTAGGGCTCAAGTGGTTAAAGATGTATCCCCCAAAGAGTAGCAGTTGGCTCAGGCTCCTTTTAGTGGTTCAATGCTACTGGAGCTGGCTGAGGCATTTCACACAGACAACAGCAACACCAGGACAGATAACCAGAGTGCCAGCAGTGCCATCTGGGTTAGCAACAATGATATGGATGCGAACAGCATGTTCACTACACATAGAATGCACTTTGAGCAGGAGGGGCCACATTAGTATTGAGTGAAAATGATGTAAAGGGAGCTGAAAAGCAACTCCATTTATGTTGTAAAAGCTGGAGTAGATCAGTTCCTCCCCACTCACAGAAAATGTTTGGGATAAGATTGACTTAAGTAAAACATCAAGGGGCGGGCACTTTGAGTAGGAGGGGCCACGTTTGTATTAAGTGGAAATGATATAAAGTGAGCTGAAAAGCAACTCCATTTATGTTCTAAAAGCTGGGGTAGACCAGTTCCACTCCACTCACAGAAAACATTTAGGATAAGAAAGGCTTAAGTAAAACATCAAGAGGCATATTTATGAGCCCATAGCACAACCTTGCACCACATTTATTTCAACACAGATGTGGCGTTAAGGTGGCATTTCCCATGCACCATTTTTACAAAATGGTGCAATGCTTGCATTGCACCACTTTGCAACCACTTGTGCCACATTACACCTGCGCCAGGCATAATGTCCACAAGGGGGGTGTTGCAGCACTGGGGGGAGAGTAAAAATGGTGCAAAGGAATCCATAGGATTTCTTTGTGCCATTTCTTTTGACATTTTGTAATGTCTGCTGTGTGCAGGCATTAAAATGAGGGTCCCTTTGATTACAATGGACCTCTGGGTGCTTTGCAGGATTAGCATAATAATTTGTGACACTAGTCCTGCAAAGTGCCAGAATAGTGTCACAAATTATGATGCTCGTCACCCTAACTACTGCCACGGTGTGCTGTATTTTAAATAAGGTGCCACCATGGTGGTGTTAGGGGGGTGCTAAGAGGAGCAAGAAAAGTGGCACTGCATTAGGTGCCGCACCACCTTTCATAAATATGCTGCCAAGTTATTCATCTAGTAGAAAACCAGGTGCCTTCCCTCCAGATAAAATGCAATAAACAGATTAGGAAATAGTGGATAATAGGGTTGTCCTCTGTGAGCAGCTCTCATCTGCCTTCCTGCAAATTATATTTTTATAAAAAAACGTAAATGCCCATGAAAGTATATGGGTAATCTTAACCCAGGAGCACCGCTAATGTTCTATTGCTACATGAGATATGAGTGTACCCTTTGTGAATAGTAGATGCATTAGAAATAAAGAAACTCCCATCAGCCTATTCCTCTGGATGTTGATTTTCATGGAGGGACAAGAAAATTGCTCGTCTAGCTGCAGATAGACATTCAAAACACTATGGGCCTCATTTACAAGAACTTTGTGCCACCGCTGCATCATTTTTTTTTTTTTTTTGATGCAGCAGTGGCACTAGCAGTGCACTACACTGCTCCATATTTGCAAACTGACTCATTGGGCCCAATGCTTCAGTTTGTAAAGCCCTGAGCCAGGTATAATGTATGCAGGGTTGGCATTCCCACGAGGAAAGCCATGCAGAACTGATGCAGTGAAATTTACACCATTTCACTGCATCATTCTGCGACTTCACTGAAACAAATTTTACAGCCTGCTCAAAGCAGGTGAAAAATTGAAACACAACTTTTTCCTATTGGAGACTACTTACATCAGTTTAATGATGCTACTCCAGCAATGCATGAGTTTAGCGGTTTGAAATATATGTTGATGACATGTGCAAAGAATATACTATCAGGTTTCTACTGAAGGATTGCTTACAAGCTGGAAGTTAGGGGTAATTTTTCACCCCGGCCATCCACATCTATGCCGTGACAGGGCAGCATAAGATCTGTCTCATAATGCTGCGACTACAAGTCAGGGTTTGTGGCATAGCCTGGATGTGACCATGGGGGATCGAATCTCTGATGGAATGCACACTGGCATGGTACACTCATCGCTCTCCAAGCAGTTAAGATATGATTTTATTGTGAGTCTAAAATCGACTTATTGGCAGGGTGACATCTACACCTGTCTCACCTGTAGGCCTGAACTCCACTTCACAGACCAGTCATCTACTGCCACCAGTCTTCAAGTATTATTATTGGAAGTGATAACTGGCCCACAAGGGCTGTACATGACCCATACGTTCTGATGTGCTGGAGGACCACAATGATAGTGTGACACCCAACAAATTTTGAACCATCCTCTATGACCACTATGATAGTCATATCCAGTGAATACCACAACTCACAGGAAACAGCCTAAACACACAGAACACAAACTCCAAAAGCCTTGTTCTGTACAAGTAATGTTCCCAGGGCTGTATCTTGGAAACACAGATATTGAAGTAATATTACTCAACCATATAGGAGGTCAACCTAGATTTTAAAATAACAGATATATCTATTGAAATGAAGCCAGTAGAAAAAAAGAAATTAGTAACTTCAACAAGCATTTTGATTTGGACGAGAGTCATGGAACTTGAAAATTGAGGGGCTGAATCACCTGAGTGTGGTGTTGCACCTTCATCCAAGGGTAATTGACTTCATAGATCACTTGTGAAAATGTCCTCTTTTAAGGAAAACCTAATAAAATAGAGGAAGAGACTTGAGAGGTTTCTTTGCCAAAATCCAGCCTTGATTTTTATGACTGCTGTTCCTGCAGCTCTTGTAATTCCAGAGAGCAATTACATTTTACGAAACAATACTAGGTTAGAAATTATAAACCTTGCTTCATTTTCATTTTTTTTAGACATGCTTGAGGAATACCTAAATAATCCAAAACGAACAATGTATCATCTATACTAGATGGCCACGCTATAAAAATCTCAGCATACTACTCCACCGAAACCAAAGTTAAGAGGAACATTTCTGATTCTCTGTCGTATGTAATGCTGATAGGACACTAAATTCAGGCTTCTCAACCCTGCAACCATAATTATTATAATTAGTGGCAATAATATTGAATACGAGGAACTAGACACCCTGGAGAACCTCCTAAATTTTCTAGATTCCTCCTTCACGGAATTCTGAAGAGATATGATCATGTATGGGATAATCACCAACTCTGTGCCTCTTCCCCAGGAACACAGGATAGGTGCCTGGACACTCCATGGCACCAACCTGACAAAGACGGTCTGAACAAAATAGTGGAGAAACTGATGATGGATAGGGACAAGTCCATGTCACTGCTGGCATACTACAAAGGCCTAAAAGTTTCTGTTAATAAATGCAAGTAATGTTTATTTGCTCCTATATCCACATGCCTCTTTTTCTGCGTGGCACTGTTATAAAAGTCATGAGTTTACAATTCATTTTTGGTGTGATATATTGTCATACACTGAGCAGTGCAGACCTGTTTAGTTTGATCTTGTACCACTGCGTAGTATTGATCCATGTTGACCCCCATAGTGTTACTGTACTTGTTTGACACATTGAGTTACCCTTTATCCCAGTTATGATGACTCCTGGAGCATCCACTTGGTCTGTGCTAATCCAATGAACAGATTAGCATTGCTGTTGTTCTTTGTTGTTGATTGAGACCAACTTTTTCATAGGCCTTGGAAGTGTTCCTACATAAGCTGTTGGCTGAACTCTTATGATTTGAAAGATAGTCCCCAAATGTCAGAAGACTTTAACACTTGCTCTACAGATAGCACTGCTTCCAATAATTTGAACTGGGCTCCATACCTGAAGTTCCCTTTCTTCACTGCTGGTCGTCCTTTGTATTCTTCATGACTTTCCTGACAGTTTTGACGCCACTCCCACTCCAGACCCCACCCCCGAACACTCCACCTGTGCAAACCACCTGACCTCCTGGACCAACGTGAATGACACAGGGACACTCAAGATCATGAACTCCATCCACTCAGGATCTCCGTCAGACCCCTGCCCCCACCACTTATACAACAAAGCCGACTCCACCATTGCCCCCCAACTACGAAAGGTCATCAACATCTCCTTCGAAACAGCGACATTCCCTGAAAAAAGGAAACACAGCGAAATCCGCACCCTCCTCAAGAAGCCCAAAGCAGACCCCAACGACCTCAAGAACGTCCGACCCATCTCCCTGCTCCCCTTTCCAGCAAAGGAGATTGAAAAAATCGTCAACTCACAACTAATCAGCCACCTCGAAGACAACGGCATCCTAGACCCCTCCCAGTCCGGCTTCAGGCTAAACCACAGCACCAAAACCGCCCTTCTTGCTGTCACAGACGACATCAGACGTCAAATGGACAACGGCGAAACATCAGCCCTCACCCTCCTGGACCTATCTGCCGCCTTCGACACAGTCTGCCACCGCACCCTGGAATCACACCTCCACGAAACCGGAATTCAAGGAAAAGCCCTCGACTGGATCGCCTCATTCCACTCCGGCAGAACCCAGAGAGTCCGCCTCCCCCCCTTCAGCTCCGAAGCCACCAACATCATCTGCGGCATCCCCCAAGGCTCATCCCTCAGCCCGACGCTGTTCAACATATACATGGCCCCCCTCGCACAAGTGGCCCGATGACACAACCTCAACATTCTCACCTACGCCGACGACACCCAGCTCATCCTCTCACTCACCAAAGACCCGTGCACCACCAAAACCAACCTCCACGAGGGAATTAAATTCATCACCGAATGGATGAGAAACAGCCGTCTGAAACTGAACTCGGACAAGACGGAGGTCCTCATCCTCGGATCCACCCCCTCTGCCTGGAACGACTCCTGGTGGCCCACCACACTAGGAACCCCACCGACACCAACTGACCACGCTCGCAACCTGGGCTTCATCCTCGACTCCTCCTTCACCTTGTCTAAACAGGTCAACGCAGTTTCCTCCTCCTGCTACAACACACTCCGCATGCTCCGCAGAATGTACAAGTGGATCCTGACAGAAACAAGAAGAACAGTGACACAGGCCCTTGTCAGCAGCAGACTGGACTATGGCAACGCACTCTACACAGGCATCCCAGCAAAAGACCTACTACGCCTCCAAAGCATCCAAAACGCCTGCACCCGACTGATCCTCAACGTACCCCTCCACAGCCACATCTCCCACCACCTGAGAAACCTTCATTGGCTCCCCGTGGACAAAAGTATCACTTTCAAGCTTCTTACCCACGCTCACAAAGCGCTCCACGACACCGGACCAGCCTACCTAGACAACAGACTCAGCTTCTACACCCCCACCTGTCAGCTCTGCTCCTCTAACCTCGCCGTTGTCCACCGCATCCGAAGAAAGACCTCCGGCGGCAGATCCTTCTCATACCTAGCCACCAAAACCTGGAACACCCTCCCCACCAACCTGCGACAGACTCAAGACCTACTCACCTTCAGAAGACTCCTCAAGACCTGGCTCTTCGACCAGTAACACCAGCTCCCAATCCCCCCGCCCCACCTTGAAACCCTCAAGGGTACGTAGTGCGCTTTATAAATCCAATGATTGATTGATTGATTGACTTTCTCAACCCATTATGTCTTCTGTAATGTGGTGTTTGATGTCATTCCATTTTCCTGGTTTTTTTTAAATATTGAAAAGCCTCAGCTTGATTGGAGGCTACAATGGAACAAAACTGGGTTCTTTTGCTTGTTTCCTCACCTGGATTCCTGACACCTGTCGTCTCTAACACGTTAAAGACTTCATCAGCAAGGAGATTTTTTGCACTTTTGGCTGTTTCCTTTTGAAGAGCTGCCAGCTTCTTAAGGCCACTTGCCTCCCACATATTCCAATGTGTGGTGACATCATGGTTTGTGGAAGCAGTCACCCTTAGCTCAGAGAACTGGATTACGAGTAAGTGCCAAGCCCAGAAGAGCATAACAGGTATGAAGTATGAACTGCACCCATTTCTACTAGGCTCTATAAGTCTTTTATGACTGCTCAAACAGTGGCAGTCTTTTCTGGCCAAATCTATGGGAATCTACCATATGAATCAACTTCAACTAGCATATATTTTTATTGAATAACACCTAGGAGTACCCGAATATTGTTGAGGAAGATCACCCCAAAGGGTTTGCAGGGCACATTAAATGGAGTACATGCTGTTCTTGCAATGGTAGAATGTTTTACCTGTTGACAAATATTGCATTTCTTTGTAAACTTTGGTAAATATGGCCAACAATGATGTTGTTGGAGCACTGATACTGTATCAGTGATATCAGCATGAATCAAAGCTATCCCCTCATGAGCTGTACTCATTAATCTCACCTGGCTTACTCACTTGGAATATCTCTTTTTCCTACTCCAGGTAAGAAAACCAAAGGAACATTGTGTTTAGTAAGGGTTTAGGAATGTTTATGGGAAATCCATCAGGAGGTCTTCACCCTCTGACACTGATTGCACTGCAACTATAATGTCTGCATTGATAGTTTGAGATAGAATTATAGCAGTTATCTAAAATGTATGCACTGCTGTTTTTGCAGCCAAATCTGCTGCACAGTTCCCTTTCCTCTGATTTATGGGTGATGGTGTGCTGCATATGGACTGACGGACGTTTGTCCTGTAGACAAACACACACAAAAATTGTATGTATTTCTGCTAGCTACTGATGAAGTCAACCAAAACATTAGTGTACGTGCATTACGCCTTGAAGTCATCAAGTTCAAATGGTCCATGTAATGCAGCATAAGGTGCTCAGTACTTTTGTTTAGTGCAAAGCACAGGCTATGCAGAGCAGCCCATATAGAGCACCGTGAGAGTTTGGGTAATATTTTTGATTATTGTGCAAATACTTGTGTGCCACCTGTGGTGTCATATTGACATTTGAAATATTGCATCAGTGGCATTGTTAGAAAGTGGATTATCAGTAAGATAGGTAGGTGCCTACACTTAGCAACATGCCACAATCCCTCACTAGGTCCAGTCAAAGCCTCCATAAATTAATCCTTGCTCAAACCATGGTAGCTTGCCCAGAAGGGGTAGGGTTTAACTTAGGAGACAGGTGTGTAAAACATTTCATATAAACAAACAGTGAATATGTAAATTACAATGCACAATAAAAATCAAGCAGCAATTTATTAAAATGGGAAATATTTGTTTCTTTAAATTTACACCAAAACAACAAAAATCAAATGTAGGGAACCTGAGACATGAATTTTCAAAGATTAAATGTAAAAATGTGCTTTCTAGTGCCTAAAAACCAAAATCGCTAACCAGGGACATCTGGTCACTATTAACTGGGGCAAGGTCAAAGTTTGGGGCCAACAGCAATGGAGACTAGTCGGGTCACTGAGCAGTAGGCCCCATTCCAAATTTTACCTTCTGAGTTAGTCTCTTTTTTAGAACTTTCCCTCTAATCATGGTTCGAGCCTCCTCTTTAGGCCAGCTTGTAAATTATGTCCTCGACTTGGCTCAGTGCGAAGTCCCAATCAACTACTGGAAGTCTCATTGACGAGGAACGCTCTGGAGTTTCAGCTGGACAAACCTGAGATTCAGGCTTGGTCGCGGTTCGACTCTCATCGATGTGTCAGTCACCTTATGCAGCTTTTTCACAAAGTTGGTCCAAACTTCTCCAAACTTCTGGATCTTCTTCCAGAAGTCCTTTTTGATCCTTGAAGTGTCAACAAACTTGATCCAAGTTTCCAGGAGCTTGAGTTGCTCCTTGGAAGTTGTGACTAAAGGGCCAGATGCACGACCATTCCATTTTGCGAGTCTCTAATTGTGATTCATTGTGAATCACAATTAGAGACTTACAAAATGAAATGTACAAATGTGCCTCAGACACATTAAGGCCCATATTTATACTTTTTTCGCGCCGCATTTGCGTCATTTTATGACGCACAAGCAGCGCAAACTTACAAAATACAATTGTATTTTGTCAAATTGCGTCGCTTTTGTGTCAAAAAGCGACGCAAATGCGGCGCTAAAAAGTATAAATATGGGCCTAAGTGACTCCCAATGGGATCACAAATGACCTACTGCATTTATATTCATGAGGTAGGTTGCAATTTGGACCCAATTGGAAATGGCCGCACTCACAGGGATGGTGGCCTGATGGGGAAAGCATACCGCCATGTCTGTGACTGCTTTTAAAAGAAAAAAAAAATTGTTTTTAAATGCAGCCTGTTTCCCTTAAAGGAAAACAAGAGGCATTTCAAACAAAAAAATGAATAGTTGTCTTTTCATTTTTTCAGAGTAGGCTCTGTAAAAGTATTTTCACTTCTATTCACAAAGGGGAAGGGGTCCTATGAGGACCCCTTCTCTATTGCATATGGGTTACCACTAACTTGAAGTTTGTGGTAACTGTGATTGTTTTGCAACCTTTATTCATGATCGCAAAACAATCTTGCATCCCCCTGCAACTCGCTATGAGGAAGGAACGCCCTTGGCCACCCCTTCCGAAATGCGATTCACAAGCCTATTTTGCGAGGCCGTAACAGGTTACCGACTCGTAGAATATGATTGTTACATGGGGAAGAGCCTTTTCCTGGTCACAAATGGTCCAATGGGCCATTTACGACTGGAAAAAGGCTTTCATACATCTGGCCCTGTTCTCAGAAGGCACCTGGTCAGAATCCTGGCAACCAAATGCAGGTCATCTGGTCAGTTCCTTTATACCTGTAGCTTGCAGGTGATGCACTCCTGGAGTTGCAGAAGCAAGGCAAAGTCCTTCTGTTTATGAAGTCCAGATTGCGCAGGTACTGCAGTCCTTGTGGGTGCAGTCCTACAAGTGCAGACCAGGGGTTCAGCAGGGCAGTCCTTCTTCTCCAATATTTTCTTTCAGGAGGGATCTGGATTGCTGGGCAGCCCCACCACATTTATCCTTGCTCCTGAGTTGGCAAGCGGGGGCAGGGGCCCACCCTCTGGTGTGACTACTTCCAGTGAAGTGTAGCAAAATCAGTCCCAGAAAGCAAAATTCTTTAAAACTCCAAGATGGAGAAAATCTCTCCTTGGATGTTAAATCTGGATGTGCCCACCCACAGGTGTAGCTATGTTTTCATATCACACCCCTTCAATCCCCTCTCCTAATCTAATTACAGGGGCTCTCATCTGGCAGGGGGAGCAGGAAATGAGGAGGTCTAGTTTCAGTCCCAGGGGGCTTTCCCTCCTTTGAAAATCACTTTCGCCCCACTGCCCCCCTTCCTGTTCTGTCATCTGCTATAGTTGTTCTCCTCCCACCAGATGCTTCCTTTGTTTCAGTCCAGGCCACTTCACACCTCATTAAGGTAGCTTGGCTCACGGGAAACAACATTATAGGGCAGATTTTGGTAACTTTCAGAAAAAGTTCTAAAATTCTTTCTCTTTACTAGTTATAATAAATCCAACATTGTAAAACTGATTTAGTCTTTTAATTTGATATCAAACATGATATATTTAGCTATTTTCTAGCAGAAATGAGACATAATTATTTTCAAATAAAGCCTCCCATTGTTAGCCTATGACAATAATGCACTACAAAGGAGAAAAACTAATTTGGCTGTTTTTCCCTCACCAGGGCTTATAAAACATCTTCTATAAAGTCCCTGCTTAGATTTACATTGCACCTAACACTTGGGGAACATAGGCCAGACCTTAGGGGTGACCTATATGTACATATAATATAGTTTGGGAATTTGGAAGTACTTTTAATTCCAAAGTAAAATTTGGGATTAGTTTAATTTAAGAGCAGAGCAGCCAGCATGGCAGGCCTGCTTTTACCATGATGACACCAGACACCAGAGTAGTTCACCCATGGGTGTCCTAAGTATACTTGGGTCCCTAAACCCACACACCCTACCATATACTAGGGACTTATAGGTAGGTTGTCAGAGCCAATTATAATTATTTCCAATTTGGATATACCATTTCTAACAGAGTACTGGCCCTGGGACTGGCTAACAGTGCTCAGGGCAGAATCAGGGTCAGAAAACACAAGTATCAGTCAGGAATGGGGGCAAAAAGTAAGGGAGCTTTTGCAATCAGCCCATTTCTCTGACAGGCATTTAACAACGTAGCACACTGCACCCTACACAGGTGTATAATGTGTGCATTATGAATACTAGCTTTAGTTGCCAGTTGTAGTGTAGGTGTTGGAGAAACTTTAATTTGTTTCTCCAGTGCCAGGGGTCACTCCTTTGTTTGGCTGTCTGTACTGCAGTGAGAATGTTCTTAGGAGGAGTAAAGTTATGTTATCCAGATTTGTAGATCACACTATCACCTGGGAGGGTATCCTGGCACTCTAAAGTGTCCCTCAGCAGAAGAAACATATGCGGTTTTATGATATAGGAGTTGCCTGTACTATGAACAGCTCTATATACATCAACTAATTTTAGAGCGGCTGATCAAAGACTTTTACTTTGGATGTATCAGGAGAGTTTCTTTCTGAGATACTTTGCACCTGTTCCATGGAGTTTTTTGTGTGTCAGCCAGAATGCCTTAAAGGCCACTCTCTTTATTATAAGGGCCAATGAAGATCCTCCTGGTCTTATGAGACTGAGTCTAACTTTTTTAGCTGTTTGATTAGTCAGGGAACTGCACTTTCAGCTCCCTGCATTTTATTTATAGAGAATTCTGTTCTAAGCTAAAATACTGCGCATTGCAGTGGCCAAGCCTCAACAGTACTAAAGAAATCACCACTGATTTCTTGAGGTCTATGGGAAGGAAAGGTAGAATTTTCTTTAGCATCTTTACCTTGAACCTTGAGATAAGGTTATTAATTTGTTCTACAAAGGTGACCTTGGAGTGGAAAATTACTCCAAGGTTTCTTACTTTTGTGACTGGTAAGGGAAGGGGACCAAGATGCTGCAGCCACCACAAGGTATTCCAAAAGTACTTATCTCCTTAAAAAAGCACCACCATCGCAATTTAAATTAAGACAGTGGTTTTCCATTCAGGTTGCCACTGCTTGCATACAGCTGTTAAACCTTTTTTCTGCTACATCTGTATTACTATCAATAGATACCACAATCTGTGTGTCATCCACATAGAAGACTATGGCCAAGCTATGATGTTATGAGTTTTACAAGGGGGGCAACATAAATATTAAACAAGGTTCGGCTGATCGAAGACCCCTGAGGGACACCGAATGGTAAAGAGGAGGAATTGGAAGAAAAATCTCACAGTGCTACTACTTGCTCTTTGTCTTCACAGAAGGTGCAAAGGAGGTCGTAGGCAGAACCTCCCATTCCTATTTTGACCAGACGCTCCTTTAGGACCACATGTCAAAGGCTACAGAGAAGTCCAGTATGATCACCACAGCCTTTCCACCCCTGTCCATGATGTCCCTCATTTCCTCTGCTGCAACTAAGAGAGCCAACTCGGTTCTGTGGCATTTTCTGAAGCCAAATTGAGCACCATCAAAAATGTTGATGTGATCGAGATATTTCGCGATCACCGTGTTCATTTGTTTTTGAAGAATTGTAGCAGGGAAAGGAAGGCAACCAATCAGACGATAGCTCTTTTCTTCCTTTGGATCAAGGGTGGCCTTTTTCAGTAAAGGCAGAATGTTGGCCATTTTTCAGTTGCCAGGAAAGGTCCTAGTATGGATCACCATGTTAAAGAGTGATGTCAGAGAGGGAGCAAACACATCAGCTAAGACGTGGCATATTTAGGTGGACATTGGTCTGAGAGGGAACCTGATTTGTTTAATTTGATCAAGTCGATACTTCGTTTGAAGGAAGAAGAAGAAAGCTTGTATGTTTAGGAAGGTTTGTTTGGGTTGCTAATTTAGTTAAGGAACTGACAACAGCAGTATTTGGGGTATGAAAAGTGTTAAAAGTGTTATAGACAGACTCAACCTTGGTTTTAAAAACTTCTGCTACATTACAACAGTCTTGGTTAGGAATTATCTTGTTGCCTGAGGAGAAAAAGGTGAGCTCATTTAAGCCCCTTACACCACCGTGCGCCGCGTTAGTGTAATTTTTTTACGCTAATGTGGCCCAACAAGGCCTAATTCTCATGCCACATTTACAAAGTGGCACAATGCATGCATTGCGCCGCTTGTAAACCTTTGCGCTACATTATGTCTGCACCAAGCATAATGTATGCAAAAGGGGGGTTAAAAAAAAAATGGCGCAAGGAAATCTAACTAATTTCCTTGTGTCATTTTTTACGGCACATTTAGCGCCTTCTCAGAGCTGTAGTGTCAAAATGTTGACACTACTCCTGCAGAGTACATCAATAGCATCATGAAAAATGATGCTATTGCCCCCTACCCTGCGTCATGATGCGCTGTATTTTAAATACAACACAAAAATGGTAGTGGTAGGGGGCGGTAAAAGTCGCACAAAAAGAGCGCTGCTCAGAGGGCAGCGCCACTTTTCTTAAATATGCCCCTTACTGTTTTAAGTAGCTATTGTGAGGTGTTCTGCGCTTTGCTGATTCTATCCGCATTGTTCTAGTACTAAGGAGGAAAATGCCAGAAGTATTGCCTTCTCTCCTTATGGTTCATCCCTTACAAAAACTTTAGGTCAATCATCATCTGCTAGGATAATATCTTAAGCATCGAACACATTTGACTAGTTTATAGGTTTAGTTCTGTTCAATATTTCTTTTTCAATCTATATTTATATATCATATTATAGATAATCCAAACTGGATTATGCCAATGGCCTCTACCATGGATCATCTCTATCTGTTATGAAAAAACTACAATGTATCCAGAATTCCCCAGCCAGGCTACTATTACATGTAAGCCGCAAACCCACATCTCCCCTGCCTTCAGAGCAATACACTGGTTACCCGTTGCCAGAAGATGCACTTTCAAGCTACTTTGTATCACCCACAAAGCTATATATGGAACAGGACCGCTTTTTATCAGAAACAAAATAACCAAATACATCCAACAAAGAAACCTCCGCTCAAGATTGGCACCCCGCCTTAGAACACCACCATACAAGAAAAAGACTATGGGTGGTACATCCTTCTCCGTTCAAGCAGCCAAACTATGGATTTCATTATCCCCAACTATAAGAGCCACAGATAACTTTCTTGTCTTCAGAAAACTACTCAAGAGTTGGCTCTTTCCTTCATAACCACCATATTCAAACAACTATGAACTGCATATGCCTATGTTGATAAATATTTTTTCAGATTATGTGTATATTTCTAGTTATGTGTAGTTTCTTTAGAAAATATGTATCGCTACTATGTCATAACAATAAAATACACACACACTCTTTAAACCTGTTTGACTAAGTATATTTTTACCCATGGTTCTAATCATGTATTGTATGTGCATATGTGTGTGTATGTATATATATATATATATATATATTTGTATGTGTATAAGTTGTTTCTGTGCTTGGCATGTTTGTGTATCATTGCATGGCTCCTGGGTGGGTTGTTATACTAGATATTTATGAATTCCTGCTCTCATCTTATCTCACTTATCTACCCATCATCATATGTCATGTCTCTATCAAACTATCCTCCATTCTCACTCTGACTCATCCCAAATCCTTTCTACTACTTTCATCTCCTAAATAACTCTGCCTAAGCTCTTCCCTCTGCTTCCACATCTAACTCACCATACCTCACTCTACTACTGTGACCTCCCACACAATCCTACTAAATTCTCCCGCATTTATCTCACCCTGCAACTATGCTCTCCCTAACCCTTCCACATACTCTTCCCTCCTCCATCCTCCTTTACTCATCCCAAGCCTTTGGGTTGAGTAAATTAAGGATATACTCCCAATTAACACTTCTGGACTTCTCTCCTCCTCCACCCCTCCATTACTCCAGTCAATCTAACTAACAAACTCTCATATCCGCAGCTCAAATTAACTCATAATAATACTAAAACTGTACTCATTATTTCCCGATACTAATCCATCACTAATTCTTGTTGGGTTCAAGAGTAGCGTGCTACTCACCGAAAAGCGCTTTGACGCCTCGTCAGGGGTAGTAAGCGCTATATAAATACGATTATAATACAGTACAATACAATAAACCCTGTATGGGGGGGTATAAATAGCTTTCCTGTGAGGAATTAGGTGGTTGGTTGAAGGGGTGTGAGCCCTGGTCAAGCAGCAGCTACAATTTTTATTGTAAGGCAGAAGCAAACCCGAAATGAACTTGTGGTCCCCCTCTAATAGCTTGGCACAGAGTAGTCAGGCTTAACTTGAAAGCAATGTATAAAGAAACAGTAAAATGGTAAAGGCACCACACACAAAGGATCCCTCACCAGATTAGAAATGTGGATTAAAGTCAAAAGTTGAGGCTGATTGTGGTGGAGTGCGAGCTGGCTACAGGCATCCAGTTGGGTTCACTGAGTTAAAATACCTCAAATTCGTGTTGTGGCGCATTGTGTCAGTTCTGAACCACATAATAGAGGCGATGCATCAATTTTCTCAGTGCAACAGAGGCAATGCATTGGTGATGAGATGCAGAGGCTGTGGTGTAAGTTCCTGATGCAACAAAGTCTATGGACCAGGTGCCGGGGCTTGTGATTCAAAGGCTGGTGTCTAAGATACGTTGTGCAGTCAAAGCAATTTGTCAGTTCTGATGAGGCTGGGATGCCAAATTTCATCATCATCAGGACTGCCATCAACGGGGATGTGAGGACCGTGTGCAGAGAATGACAACCCAGTGTTGGTTTTGAAGGCAATACTCTGGTTTCAAGATGTGCGGTACAGCGGCAACCCAAGTCTGCTTGCACGTGTTCCTATCCACACAGTAAAGTTGATGAATCAATTTTCCCCCACGCAACAGTGGTGATGCATTGATTCTGCACACACAGCAGAGGATGCATCAGTTCCACTGATGCAAGCACCTTTGGCCACTTCCAATGGTCCAGGACTAGGGTGGAAACATTTGGCAGGACAGGCTCACAAATGGCAGAGTCCAGGTGCAGGAGAACTGTGGCAGAAAGTCCTTCAGATCAGGAGGCCAGCAAACTAGCCCTTGGAATCACTCTGTATTCTGGGTTGGAGCGATTCAGGTCCATTCCTTCTCACCCCCAAGGAAGACGGCAGTAGGCACAGGTCAGCACAGTAGTAGTCCAGTAGAGTGGCAGGTATTCGGCAGCACAGCATTTGTTCTTCCTGGCAAAGCATCCACAGATCCAGAAGTGTACTGAAGTGATGGTGTCAGGTCTGGTACTTATACCCAGATGGGCCTTTGAAGAGGGGAAGACTTCAAACACATGCCTTTGAAGTGCACAGAGTCCCTATCCTTCTTCCCTTTGCTCCAGACTCTCTACAGAGGGTTATGCAGCCCTTCATGTGTGGACAGGACAAAGCCTATCCTGATGTAAGTGAGGCTGTGTCCAGCTCCTCCCTCCCATTCTGCACAATATGGTCCATTAAGGGCCATCAGATCACACCTAAGCTTCCACTCTGTGTGGCTGTCCAGGAGGAATACTCAAAGCCCAGCTGTCACCCCACCACAGGCATGTGAGCAGAGACAAGAAGCAGGCACCAAATGGATAAAGTAAGAACCTGCCAATTTTGTAAAAGTGGCATTTTGGAATTGCAAATTAAAATTCGACTTCACCATAACTTGTGAATTTAATTTGGGATTCCAGAGACACAAAACCCGTAGAGTTTATCCCTTCCAGATTGTGAATTACACTTATAGGATGTAATACACTAACCCCAATGCTATCTAATGGGAGAGATAGGCCTTGCGGTAGTGAAGAATTACTTTGGAACTTATTCTCTACCAGGACATGTAGAACATAAAGGTACATGTCCTACCTTTTAAATATACTGCATCGTGCCCTTGGGGCTATCTAGGGCCTACCTTAGGGATGGCCTATATGTATTAAAATAAAAGGTTTGGGCCTGGCAAGGAGTTTCTTTGCCAGGTCAACATGGCAGTTCACAAATGCACATATATGCTCTTCAAGGACAGTCCTGAGACATGTATAAAGGACTATTTAAGTAGATGGCACAATGAGTGCGGCAGGCCCACTAGTAACATTTATTCTACAGGCCTTGGGGACATGTAGTGAGCTTTATTAGGGACTTGTAAGTAAATTAAATATGTCAAATGGGCATCTGACAATGTTACCCTGTTTTAAGGTGGGAGCACATGCATGTTAGCATATTTAACAGTGGTAGAGTGCCCACCTAAAGATAACAAAAACAAATTCATCAAAAAGGGGGGGAGAAAGGCAAAAAGCCTGGGGGTAATCCTGCAGAGAAGGCAATTTCCAACACTTTGGATATCACAACGTTATGGATTGTTCACTTGGAGTCATCTCCAAATGCTCTTTGAGTGTCTGGCAAAGTATTGTTTTTGCCTAGCAGTGCTACTGCCTAAGTTTGAATTGCAGAAGTGTCCATAGTTTGAAGGGCATGCTTCTTGCTAAACCGACTAAATTTTTCTTTATAAAGTGAGTCTTTGAACCTTTCTTTTTCTTCACTTTAATATTGGTGCACATTTCTGTTTGACATACTCCTTCCTTCCTTGATATTCAGGGGCTCATTGCGACTTTAGCGGGTGGTAGAGGCCGCTCGCCAAAGTCCAGCGTCAGTATGATGCCAAGTGCATGGCCAGTGCAGGGGACCCCATTGGGCCCCTAATACTCCCTTTCTGCCAACCTTTGCATGGCGGTCTGACCACCATGTAAAGGCTGGGGGAAAGAGGACTCGTAATTCGGAGGGCAGCGCTGCTTGCAGCCCTTCTCTGGCAGATTATCACTGCCGAGACCACCAGGCTATCGACTGGAGGCAACCTGGCGGTGCCGGCAGTCAGACCGTGGCGGCTCTGCCAGGGTCGTAATGTGGCAGTCCGACTGCCACCGTGAGTTTGGTGGTCTTAAGACCACCACACTCGTAATGAGGGCCTCAGTCTGCCCACTTCTTTCTGTCCTTTGATTTTCCCAAGAGTCCTGAAAAGAACTGGAAGAATAGATTTCAGGATGTTGATACAGCTTTTTTGATTACTGTTCCTCAAAATATGTCTACTTCTGCTGGACCCCTGTGATGAAGGATATCTTCTTGCTTTTTTCACTCTCTTCTTTTTCTTTATCTCTGCCTCTTTTTCCCCACAAGAACTTATTCCTTGCTTTGAAATATGGTTTCACACCCCAATAACCTATGGTATCACAGCCCACAGAGGTATAAGCTTCTGAAATAATACTAGTTCATGATTTTGAAGGGGAATTCCTGCCAACTGTTGGCAAACTGCCAGACCCACAGCTTTACCTTAAATGTTACTTGATAAAATGTGTCCCTAAATAAAGAGTGGGTGCAGCTCCATGCTAATTTTGTATCTATTTTGAGAGAATCAATATTGTTCATCAAGTTGTACACTCTTCTACAGGTGGTACCATACCATATGGAACACACAGACTTAGGGGGTTATTCTAACTTTGGAGGAGGTGTTAATCCGTCCCAAAAGTGACGGAAAAGTGACGGATTTACCACCAGCCGTATTACGAGTCCATTATATCCTATGGAACTCGTAATACGACTGGTGGTATATCCGTCACTTTACCATCACTTTTGGGACGGATTAACACTCCTCCAAAGTTAGAATAACCCCCTTAATGCTCTATGCCTATGCTGGGGTATTGTGTAAGGATAAATCACTTAGCTGGTTACTTTTGCAAACAGAATATTATCTTTGTGGATGAGTTGCTCATAAAAGCACTATTAACCTGTGGATTAATTGTCTGTACTCAAGATGTGCTGGTTGTAGAGTAATGGGAATGAATATCCCCATAGCAGTTGACTGTAGGAAATACTTCCAAATTCACCTATAAATGGTCAGTGCCTGATTTAGTAGGAGTACTAAGTCTGCAATGCACATTTGCTGTGTCAGGATATGGTGTACACACAGCCAATACAGCTCCACTAGTCCCTTTATTTTTCAGGGACCTATTATAATATTTTGCACTGAATGTTAAAGCTGGCTACCAAATAGTGCTTGATGTTCTTGATATTCTAACCAGCCTTCTGAGTCACAGTACGGTTCATAATTATCTGGGATTGCAGCAGCTCCATATGTATAAACATGTCTTGCATTGGAATCTCCAGCATCAAACTCCATCCATGAATAAAATAGTTCAAAGAGCTATGCAACATATGCATGTACAACAAATGTTACACCATCCCAGTGTTAGGGACACCCTTAGAAAGGAGATGTTGCATGACTGGTGCACCGAACTTTACCCCAATCAGAATAATTTGCGGCACTATTACCAAACAGATTCAAAGTATGAGATTTAAAACTGAGAGGAAAAAACGGGAAATTACCTTTTATGAGACAAGCATCTGACAAATACACAAAAGATAGGAAGTCCTCATCTTAGCTGACGGAGGTATCCAATATTACAACGGGCTGAAGGTGGGTGCCAGGAATATATTTTCAGAATCAGTACTCCAGAACTCGTCCCAGGATAAGCTTTCTAGACCTCATGTAGCTAAGGATTGTTTCATTTTGAAAACCAGAGATAGAAAGTTAGTTGGACTGAAAACACACCACAATGCATTGAGCGGTGTCTGAGTGAGAAGCTCTCCAGGTAACAATCAATACTGTGAAATATCACAGGGATTATTAGTGAACTCAAACCCTCTTTTATTATAGAAAGGCACAGATGAGAACACTGGAAGTCAATGAATATATTTTAAAGATTTGTTTTAAAGTAAAAATCCTATCGTGCTGCATTTAATGTGAATATAAATTATGATAAGAATGAACAAAATATCAGCTGCAATGCTAACAAGCAGTACGAAAAGGAAAAAATATAACAAATATTGGGTACTGCATACAGCTTTTTTCTTGTCTATATTTAAAATTCAGCCTCACCTCTTTGGCTAACTAAATGTTTAACACCAAAGAAAGGACCTAATTCGAGTTTTAAAAATGAATTGAACATCCATGTCTGTTTTGAACTGTGAGGCTAATGTTCTATATAATAGCATTGGCTACTATTCTCGTCTGCAGTTGGCTGTGTGGCTGTGTGGCTGGAAAGACCAACAAGAAAAGTCTAAATGTACTTACCATTAGCTTTTAGCAGAAATAGGTTATACGATTCAGGATGACCTGTCTCGGTTTACTGGCCACGAACCTCTTCTCTAACCCATCACATTCTATTTTTAGCTTATGTAACATTATCTGGTCCTCCTTGAACTTTCTAGAATTAACAATCAGCAAAAACGTCCTCGCTGACCTTTTACTTATTTTCATTTTGTGAATCTGTGCCCTTTTTAAAAATAAATAAATATATAAACTACTACTTCACTAGTACTACTAATAATAATCATAATAATCAAGAAATGAGATTATCAGTTTTTTATGGAACTCTTGTTTATACTTCAAAAACAAATATATATAGCAGACAATTCAGTTCAGATTGAATACTGTGAACGTTTTCAAGCAAACTTGATCATCACATTGCAAAGACTAGTGACAGTAATATATTTGTCACTTGTCTTTTAGGGCCAGATGTATCATGCATTTTTGCGATCGCAAGCAGCCTAACGGGCCATTTGCGATCGCAGAAATGCATTTTGTTATGTATGACTCGCTACTGAATTGCAAATTGGAATTGTGACTACATGTCGATTCGGTATTTAAAATTGCTGTGTCAAGGGTGTACGTTCCTGATACCGAATCACAGTGGTATGTAGGAATGTTTTGTGACCGAAATGCAGTCGCAAAACATTTGCATTTTACCACCTACTTCAAGTAGGTGTTAACTCATTCGCAAACGGAAAGGGATTCCCAAGGGATTCCTTCCCTTTGTAAATGCATGCAAAAAAAATTTTTTAAGAGCAGGCAGTGGTCCCATTGACCACTGCCTGCTCTTAAAAAATGAAAAAAAAAACTTTTATTTTTATTTTTTAAACTCATCTCATTTTCCTTTAAGGAAAATGGACTGCATTTTAAAAAAAAGATTGCTTTATTTTAAAGCAATCACAGACATGCTGGTCTGCTGAGCCCAGCAGGCGACCATCCCTATGATAGTAGCCATTCACAATGGGTCGCAAATTGCGATCTACCTCATGAATATTAATGAGGTAGGTCGATTTGTGAGCCGTTGGGAATCGCTAAATGAAACTCCTGGAGTTTCATACATTCAAC